>NC_056729.1:1920052091-1920074591 GCF_019279795.1 Protopterus annectens
CAACTGTTACTTTGTGCTACAGACCATACCTGTCAACCTCTTAGAGCAAGATATCTGGACAGATCATAAAATAATGGGGGTAAAATGACCCAAAAATAGGGAAAGATTTTAAATATTGCTCTTACAAGCACAGAAAGTTGCATAGAATTTGTGTTAACATACATTTAGACACTCCTTATTTAGTGACGTCACAAATCCTATGAGGAATAGACCAAAACAGTGAGTCAAAATCTGGATATGCAGCATAAATATGGGCAATTGAGAGCTATGCTACAGACTAAGGCATGCATACTTACTTTTACAGTTCAGATATGCATGCTCAGTCGTGCAGAACTGTATAACAAATAATCCTTACATAGCTGGTACGGCTACAATAACACTTTTTGTCTAATTATGCTTACATACCACATGCTTCTCTCATCCTTGTTAGTCATGATACATGGGATCTCACATTCAAGGCCCTCTCTTCTGCAGCTGTGGAATGTGAAAAAATGTATAATGCCATTATGAATACAAGATATGACTATATTTAGCTTTAATACTTACAATTAATCAATGAAATTTATACTTACACATCTATGAGGTGTTCCCTGCTTGACGATCAAGGGTATCCCATTTCCCCATTTCTTTCTTTGAAGATCATCATAGTGATGACGGCATTGTTCTCCAGTACATGGGATACCTGTCGCACTGGACAAAGCCTATCCACACTAGTTGAGGCTTCAGACTTATACCAAGAGCCTGTATAGTTACCCTGCAAGAGGCAAGGGCCATGCTCCTTAACTAGGAGCCCAACAAGGCTTTGGATTCCTGAACACCCCAGACCTGCACTCAGAAGTGCACACCCTCTCCAATGATACCAGCCATGTCTACAAAAGATCAGCCTGAATGTCTATTGTGCATTTTCCACCAATTCCACTTTAAATATCATGTTTTCCCACCAATTGCTTGTATTGCGCTTACTGAGAGTGTGCACTGTCTGCATTTTGATACATTTGAAAGCTGCACTCCATTTATCATCGCACAAATGTGGTAAGCCAGGGTGAATATGTTTGTGCAATTGTAAATGATGTGCAGCAGTGGGCAATAGAAAAAAAAGTAATGCAATTCCAAGGTTATTACTCATACAGCCACTTGTGCAATTCTGTTATTCATCTGGGAAAGCAGAACTATATGTTCATGAACATTGTACAGATTAGACCCTCAGTCATACTTTTCATAACATATGCATAATACTCATATAAATAAGTGAATGACTGACAAAATATTAAATGTCTCAGCACTAATACATATACATGTTCATATTAGCAAAACTATGCCAGGTATTATAAGTGACAGTAAATATAATGTGATGTGGAACAAGAGTAAAATGTCCATCAAATGTGCAGTATTCAAACCCACAACCATGTGCACAGTAGTCCTAAACTTACAGCTCTTGCCACAAGAAGGTTGAGACAACACTTCTCTGTGTAGTGCTTTATTTGTATAATTTGCAATATCACAACAGTATAAGCAAAGTTTGCATACCCTGTAGTAGAACCCAGGACTATCTGCACTTTAGTCCTAGACTAAATACCTGTTGTCACAGCATAAGTTACATGAGGTCTTCTATATTAGTATTCATTGTTAACTTGACCGTTTTAGAGCAGCGCATCCTCACTTACCCGGTTTGCACTATGCCCAGCGATGTCTACCAGTATTAACTGAATGCATCCAGTTTCTATTTTTGGATGTCTGGGTCATGTCTGCTACATGGGCTATCTGATGCATGGGGGGTCCAGTTGTGCAAATGAGGTAATATAGCCAAAGCCATTTGCAGCAAGTGGCGCATCATGCAAACTTGTGGAGAACAAAAAAAAGTAAAAATGGAGCAAAGATTAAACAATTACAGATACAATATTAACAAAGAATAATCCTAATATATATAAAACACGGGAAAAGAAAATGCCATGCAATCAACCTTTTGCAGACAAAAACTTACATGGAAGTGCTATACGCCTTCGTAAAGGGGATTCAAAGCCAGATACACTGATGTGCACTGTGAAACCTTGTTTAAGTGCACAGAGCTTTATTAAAATTCATTGCAAGCCACTGCCACTGGCACTACTTTGTGTACATGATAACACTCCATGTAGACTCTACACAAACTCTACATGAAGTCTACTGAATCCTGGGGACAAACTAAACAAGAATGGGCTTAGAACAGAGCCCTGTGCGACATGCTGGCTGTACCAAAGAATTTCACCTGTCCAGTTGCATGATACTTGCCATGTCCCATTTGTAAGCCATGCAGCTATCCATCTTATCAACAGTGCATTAATATCTATTTTATTATTAATCAGTGTTTTGTGCATCATAGGATCAAAGGAGGTTACTAGGCAAATGGCCCCAGGGCCCTTGTAAGCCTAGCCAAGTTCAACCCATGTTCCCAAGGGCGCCTGGCAAACAATAAAATCAGCATCAATTGCCCCTGTCCAAGAGAGACACAGTTGGAAACCCCGGGGTGAATTTCTGGTTACCCATCCAGACTTCCAAATTGCGCTTAAACAGGGCCAATGAGGGGCTTTTTTTAACATAAATAGGAAGCTTGTCCCAAAGGTGGGGCAACCTCTGTGAGACAAATCTGTCTGTCCAGCAAGTTCTGTTGATGTCACATACCAGGTAAAGGGCCTTTGAGTGAGTGACCCATGTGCCATTTGACTTGCGAATGTGCAGCATTTCCATCAAAGCTGGGTCAAAGATTATTCTATATGCATGGCACAGGTCACCTCTGAGCAGTCTGTATGACACAGAGTAATATGACAATGATTTCAGTCTGTCTGGATAAGACAGATTTTGAAGACCCTGAATTTTCTTTGTAAGGAACCATTGTAGTATCTCCAATTGCTGCATGTATTTGAAAAGATACATACCAAAGGGAGTGTTGTACTCTATTATTGGCCTGATGAGGGAAGAGTACGGAGTGGTTATAACCTCTTTTTTCTGGTAGCAATGCCCTTACTTATGAGATGAGCAAAATAAAATGCCCTTCTTACCACTGTGTAGACATGGTGATCAAAGTTAAGTTTGCTGTCAACCTGTGTGCCGATATCTTTCACCACTGACTGTGCTTAGGGTATTTCTATAGATGTGGTAGTTTGCTGGAACATCACCCTGCTAAAGGGGATAATAGTACATTTTTTGTATTAAGTGTAAGACCATGACTTTAGCACCAGTCATTAGTTTGCATAAGACCTTCTTGCAGGATGTTGACATCACTAGGGATTTCACTGATCACTCCCAGTTTACAGTCATCAGCAAACTTTGTCAGCCACAGTCCATTAGTTTTAGCCTGCACTTAAGAGTAGATTCTGAACACTAGGGGTCCCAGAACTGGAACACCACTGGGTACAGGTCTGCTGGAGGAGGTGGAGTCCCCAATTTTGACTGCATGAGTTCTTTCAGTGAGACAGTTTGCAACCCACCTGACAATATATGGGTTGACAGCCAGCTGGGTGAGTTTAGCAATGATGCCTGAGTGGGGGATTGTGTCAAAGAAGTTTAGGTAAGCTGCATACACAGATTTGCCCTTGTCTAGGGCTTTGGTGACTGTCTCAAAGAAGTCCACCAATTTTAACAGGCATGATCTCCCCTTGACAAAGTCAAACTGGGTGGAGCTGAGCATTTGGAGATTTCCTATATCTTTGCTAATTAGGTCCATGATGATTCATAGTATGGCCTTGCAGATAATCAGGCAAATGGGTCTATAGTTTCCAGGGTCCATGGATGCGCCCCCTTTGTGCAAAGAGATGGCAGTAGCTGTTTTCCATTCCACTGGGATGAAGCCAGTGCTTAAGTTGTGATTGAAAAGCGTGCTCAATGGTGATGCTAATTCCTGTTTTAGCCCGTGTAGAACACAGCCTGGGATGTTGTCTGGTCTCATAGAGGCTTTGTTTTTGGCCTTGGAGAGGGCATTTAAGACCTACTCCTCAGAGATATTAGGGGTGGGACATGTGTATGGGATGCTTTGGGGTATGTGTGGTGGGAACAGGGAAGTGAAGTTTTCACTGAACCTGTGAGACAGCAGGTTTGCTATATCCACAGTTTCTATATATGTAATACCATTTACTATGAGTTCAGCAGAGATATGGGCCTTACCGTTGAGGTTATGAATGTAACTAAAAATGTCTTATGGTTATCCTTAGTTAGGGAAGCTAATTTGGATTTGTAGTTAGTTTTAGAGGACTTCGCTAGGAGTCTTATTTGCTTGTTTAAGTTGAAAAGGGAATGTTTCCAATTTTGAGACCATTCCTTCCTGCTCTTAGACAGCATTTTTTCCTATTGAATCTATTGAATAATCTATTAATGGCAGATGCCCACCAGGCAGGTTTGCTTTTCCTTGAAGATCTTGTTTTGGTTCTATCATGTATGGCAGAGTCAATACAATTGTAGAGGTGCTTGTATAAAGCATTGGTGTATAGTTCAGCATAGGTGTCTGTTCTATCAGTGAGGAGAGGGGTTATGTCATCACATAAAAGGTTGTAATTGGCCAAGAAAAAGTTTTTTAGTCTAGTTGTCACTGGGGGGTGGGGGTGTCTTGAGTTATAGTTACTTCTACCGAGTCAGATTTGTGGTCAGATCTCACAAGAGATGGCCACACACTGGGCGTGGTGCAGCAGTCTCCCATGTTGGTAAGCACCAGGTATAGGATGTTTTAGCCCCTTGTGGATGTGGCAATCAGCTGGTCCAGGGCACTGGAGTGAATGCAGTCCAGGAACCTTTGGGCAAGTGAGTCAAAATACACATAATTTACCCAGTCTGTGGACGGGTAATTAAAGTCCCCCAAAACCAGGGTGTTAGGTTGTATGTTGATTGACTCAGGTAGATAAAAGTTGGCTGAGTGGATGTCCTGATTCAAGGAGGGGGTCCTACAGCTGGCAATGACCTGAAGACAGGTCTTACCTACAGTCAATTGCACAGGAAGTAATCCAAGGGAATTGTGCTGTTTAAACAATCTAGAGATGTATTTATCTTTAATGAATATTGATACACCACCTCCTTTAGTTCTTATGCTTTCAGTTTGTGGTCTGAATGTGTGGAAGAAAATGTAACCTGGTATAGCTGGGGTGCACTCTGCAGACTTAAACCAGGTCTCATTGTCTGCACAAGTGTCAGCATCTTCCAGGGTGTGGACTGCTTCCAGAAAGTGCAGTTTCCAGTTTAGACTCCTAGCATTTAGCAGCATAACCCTGAGGTTGTTTTTAGAGGGTATTTTTACGTTGGGAATTTTGTTCTTGTGATATTGCCTAAAAAAGGCACTATGAGGATGACAAGAGCCTTAGCCAGTAACTGAAATCCCAGAGGTGACAGATGAAGACCATCTCTGGCAAAGCATTAAAGTTTGTTAACCATGTCATCCCAGGTTGACAGATACTGGATCCCCTTTGACTGACACCACAAACTAAGCCAATTGTTGAAGTCAATCATTTTTTGTTTGTATTGACATATCATCCTAGGCAAAGGTTAAATGCTGCTTAAGGCTAGGGACATACATTTATGAGATACATAATCCAAGAGCTCAGTTATATCTAGAGTCAAAACAGTGCCTGTTGTTGAGAGACTTGCATGTGTGTGTGATGTGGTGGATCCTGGCACCTATCAGACAGCTGACTGTGACCTTTTCATTATCCAACCTGGTGAGAGGGACATCTGTGTGTCTCACAATTGAGTCACCTATGACTAAGATGTTTGTTTTTGTGTTAAGCCTTATGGGCTTGACTAGTGAGGCATTGGTGTGTGATGTATTATATGTATTATATTCTACAGAGGATGTATTATGTGAAGCATGCTTGTGTTTGGGAAGTCTCTGATGTTTAGATAAGCTTCTTGTAAGGAACTTAACATATGTAGGTTTATGTGTTGTTGGTTTGGTAGGTGCAGGAGGTGATGCACTTACTGGCAACCTGCTTAGCATCAGATGGACTGACTGTTGAGTGAAAGAGCCTGGATTCTAGGTTCTTGACATATATGCATCTCTCACATAATGAACTTGTGTGGACTAGAAAAACTGGGTTGTCAGTGTACATGAGGCAATTGCTACATTGCCTCATGATGCCCATGACAACCAGGCTGGCTGGCGAAAGTGTGGGAAATTGTCTGTCTGTAATGCTAGGTAAGTTGATGTGTTCAGAAGACAGGGAGAGGACAGGAAGGAACAGGTAAAGCAGAGGACAGGAGAAGTGGACAAAAATATGAAGGGCTAGTGGGTAGGATCTGTGTTGGCACCTCACATTCTTCACTGAATGTATCACCTCTCAGTAAGGGACAATCACAAGAACTCACTGATGGAGCACCAGCAAAGTACTAAGGGAAAATTTGTAGGCAAAAGTGTTTGTGGCTATAATCAATGGTGCCCACTGCTGTGTGGTAGTCCATGCTGAACAAACACGGTGCTTTGTAGCAAATAAGCACAAACTGATCTAAACAAATTAACCAATAAACAAGCTCAAAACTGAGCCCTATTCCAGAAACCTTCAATCAGAAGAATTCTAACTGCACACTCCTGCCTCTTGTGCACAGGGTAATATTCTCCAACAAAAGATGGCCTAGTTTAGTGCTCAAGTTATACAAACAGAGCTAGGTTTAGCAGGTCTGAATATAGTCTTTGCTACAGCAAAGTGCAATAATTTCAGGAAAAAAAGTTCAAATAAGCAATTATATGGCAACAATGCAGTTCAAATGTTCAATATACAGTGAAAAATTCTACTTAAGTTTTGTAGAGATCATCAGATAGCTGGGAAGTGCTTATGTAGCAAACAAGCGCAAACTGATTTAAGCAAATTAATCAATTAACCAAAAAAAAAGCTCAAAGCTGAGCCCTGTTCCAGCAATGTTCAATCAGACAAGTTCTAGCTGCACACTCCTGCCACTAGGGAGCAGGGGAACCCTCTCCAACAAATGATGGCCTGGTTTAGTGCTCAAGTTATACAAGCAGAGATAAATTCAGGAGGTCTGAATCTAGTCCATGCTATAGCAAACAAAGCGCAACAGTTTCTGAAAAAAAATAGTTCATATAAACAGGTGTAATAAGCCTGCAACCAGTAATTCTCAGCTCAGAAGGACAGAAGCTACCCTGTCCTCCAGTAACTGTCCTGAAGCCCAAGTGCTTAAACCAAAAGGTTTAGAATAAAAGTTACAATTTAATCAAGCTACTAAATGCAGTAATAAATGCAGTATAATAAATGCAATTGAACAAACAACAAAAGAAAATAACGTAGGAAGAAACACAAGTACAGAAAAAGCAGTGAATAAAGTGCATTGTTTAGGTAAAGTGGGAATGGAGGAAACAGAAGATAATTAAAGGTTGAGAAACTAAGGGAGTGGGCCTTCCCAAATGACGCCCCTGTACTCAGTAGAATGAGCTGATGAGATGGGAGGAGTGTCCAAAATCAGATTTATAGTAGGGGAGGGCAATTCAAAAGCCACCAAATTTAAGAGCACAACAACAACTGGATGGGTGAGAGGGGAAAAATGCAACCAGAGATCAGCAATATTCAGAGAAGCAGGCCAAACACTTCAACTAAATAAAGATATTTCTGACTAAAACAGCAATTCTGTTTGTCAGGTCCTCCAACTAATGAACTGATGTTATTCATTGATTGAAAAGGAATTCTTTGCTAACTTTTTTTACCTGACCCGAGCCAAGACTCCGTAAAACTCCAACAGAAAAGAAAACTTAAAACAAAACAAACATAACAGAAGAATAAGATACAAAATAGAAATGATCAAGCCTTAAATGAAAAGCTTCAATTCAAAATAAAATGCAGAAAGAGATCAGCAATATTCAGACAGGGTACAGCATTATATTGTTATAGGACATTATGTTGCAAGTGGCAATAGATCTATTTTCAGCTTATGATTTCTGATATATGGTTTCAAGTCCCAACCTTTCAAATTCTTACTTATCCAATATTACCTTCGCCATTATTTTTCCACAACATGAACATAGACTAGAGGGTCTATATGAATCTAGGTTTGCCCTACTCCCTTTCTCTTAAAGACACGTGTTTCCAGTCTTGAAGAATTTCACCATATTTACACACCCTAGTAAATAGATATAATGGTACTATAAGTTCTTGCTGAAGTGTTCTCAGGTTATTATCATTAATTCCTTCTCTTCCCTGTGCTTTGTTTTATCCAGTTTGCAAAGTTCTTTTTCAGTATAATCTAATTTGATTTCAGTATCTGAGGTTAGCTCTATAGGTTCATAGGTTCATAGGTTCATACTAGGCTATCTGCCCGAGGGCATTTACAAGCCTAGCCCATAGTTTTGTGGCTTACGCCACCCCTTTAGTATGGGGAACTATACGTACTATACAAAAATGTGGAATATGACAATTTGTTTTTATTATCATACGTCCATTACAATATTGTACCACAAGGGCTGCGGGCGTATAAATTTCCAATGGGCACTACAAGAAATTCTCAGCTATTTGCAGATCTAGTTAAGATTTACAATGACACAGGGATAGTGGCTCTCAAAAGACTGATACTGCATAATCAAGGCAGGTTAACAAGCATTAAAAGGGACATTGAACAGTTACATTTGAACATTCTTAATCACCCGGATTGTGAAACTTTTAGGCATTTACTGGATAGTGTGTCTCCTAAAATAACGAGGCATGTAGCCACGTTGATACATAGGAAGAGACAAAAGCTACAAAGAGATCTGCAACAGTATCAAAACCACTCTGCATATAGACTTAATTATGAAAGATTTCCTCGCACAGGGACATATGTGAACCAACAGGCTCAACAGGTGCAGAGACAAGCTACACCACCACCACCCCCCCCTCCACCAGGACACCACAGAGGTCAACATTCTACAATTAATGATCAACTACCACCCCCTCTGATGTTGCTGAATCCCCAGCATATAGCTGTGAATAATGTACACTCCCCGCCCACAGGATTAAGACCTCAGAATTTCTCACCTAACCTGAATGCGGATAATATGCAAGAGTCTTTTTTATTACCACAGCCACTGGTCAACCCAGACATAGTGGCAACAACACCAGCAGGTGTGAGAGGTGGGGGGAGAGGCAGGAGAGGGGGTTGGAGAGGGAACCAGAACAGATTCAACTTCGGGGTACGGACAATGATGATGAGGAGCACGACGAGAACAGCTTACTAAGGACAAGGGAACACTTTCTTTCAAATGCAGTTTTTAACCTAACTAACAAAAATTTGTCAGAAGAACAAATACAGCTTCTTAATAGAGGATTTACGTTCATTCCAACACAGAGCAAAAATCACAGACACACTGTTGGAATTAAGGCTTTATTTACGGAAACTGAATCTAAAAATATTTTTTGATAACAGACAGGAAAATATGCCTGCAACAAACACCACAAGTTTAGATGATACCATGAACAGTACTAGTAGTCTACAAACATGAACCCTTAGACATGCCAGCCTATTTAACCCAATAATGAACACTACACTTGCCACCTTTCAAAATGTATGTGAGTTTGAGCTAAGACATTTATTAAGTCAACCCAGCAACAATAAATGGTATAACATCACAGCAGCTGAGCAACAGGCCCTTAAGGAATTGTGTCAAGACAAAAATGTGAGACTAATGAAAGCTGATAAAGGGACAGGTTTAGTTCTAATGGACACAATGGAGTATGTCTCGAAGATAGATAATATGTTATTGGATAACGCCTTTTACAAAAAAACAAACATTAATGAAGTCAATAAACATTTCTCCAAAGTGGATAAGCTGCTGAAAATGCTAGAAAGGGAACAACAGATTTCACTGGAAGAATACATGTTCCTTTCTGTCAGCAATCCATGCCTAGGTAAGATGTTTGGCATACCCAAAATCCATAAAAATGCTGTAAACCCTCCCTTTAGATTAATTATTTCGAATAAGCGAACCAAGACTGAGAACATTTCTGAATACCTAGACAGTGTTTTTAACCCTATAGTGCAAGCAACAAAGTTCTACATTAAGGACTCTTGGGACTTTTTAAATGAACTACACAAGTGCACGAAAGATTTATCCAACTGTATTTTGGTAACGCTAGACATAGTAGCGTTATACACAAATATTCCACATCTAGAAGGTCTCCAGGCTATCGAGTTATTTCTTAATAAACACGTAGGACTAGAAACACAAAGAATAGAAATGCTGATAGCCCTCACCACTGTTGTGTTAAACAATTTTTTTCATTTTCATAACCAGATTTACCAACAGATTAAAGGTGTTGCTATGGGGTCAAAAATGGCCCCAGCGTTTGCGAATTTAGTACTAAGTACATGGGAAGCTGAAACACTTATTAATCTACCCCAGTTTAACAAAGTGCACCTTTACAAACGCTATATAGATGATATTTTTTTTCTGTGGGAAGGACCAAGAAGTGAGCTGGATGCCTTTTTACAAGAACTGTCTAACAGCTTACCTTACTTAGATTTTGTGACCTCAGGCTGCGGAGATAGAATTACCTTTTTGGATACTGAAATATCCATTACCAATGACAATCATACATTCAACTCGAATGTGTACCGAAAAGATACATACAGAAATAATTTCCTGGATTTCCAAAGCCAACACCCATTTTTTATGAAACGTAATGTTTTACGAGGACAATTCATTCGCTTGTCCAGAATCATATCAAATGGCAACACCTTCTTGCAAGAATGTAGATTTTTATCATGTTTGTTTGAAAAGAAGCATTACCCAGCACAGTTAATTTACGAAGTTTTCACTGAGGTAGCAGCACAAAGGCATAGCAGGCATAAACCAATCATTTTACATGGCTTCATTTCCAATAACACACAAAGCACCTCGGAAGTAACAGACAGAAGCTGCAGCTATCCACTTCCCATCAACAGGGATATGCGTTCCATACGGCATATCCTAGAGAAAAACTGGAACATTATAGGAGCTAACATGAACCTTAGCAACATATTAGGACAGCATCCTAAATTTTCATATAAGCGTACCACAACGCTTAAAATGTCCTTTGAAAAAGACAAGCCTTACTTCTACTTGGAACCACCCCAAACAAATGATGAACCGAGAGGCATTTACACCTGTGGGCAATGCATAATATGCCCACACATGCGAACAGGGAATGAATACATTTTCAGACATTGTAAACTGACAGTGAAATTCTACAAACATTTTGACTGTCACTCGACTTTCGTAGTATACGCCGCTATTTGTAACTCCTGCACGGCGTTTTACGTGGGTAAAACAATCAGAAGATTGTCAGACAGAGTGAAGGAGCATTTGTCAGCTATAAGACATTCAGACTGCAGTAATGCACTGGGAAAACATAGCATGCTATGTAATAATTTTACAGGTTTTAAGTTTATTATTTTAGAGCAAGTGGGACAATTTTTTGGTGATTGTGAAACATTATTGGAGCTAAAAGAACTTAGATGGCAATTACTGCTGAACTCAGAAACATTTCCAGGTCTGAATGACTCTTTAAATATAAAATGTGCTTTACGCTGGGCAAACAAATGATTCATCTGAATGGTGGAAGTAGTAGTCACTGTGAATATTATTCGCAATTCTCTACTGTATGAATATGTATTTGCTTTAACAGGGTATTGTCATCCCCCTTTGTAGAGCTAAACTGTTTTGCATAATATTTTGTAAATGCTTCTATAATCTGTTGTGTCTGAGTATAAATTTTAGAATCAGCATGCAGTTTATCAGTTTGTATGTCTTTATTCCTTCCACACATTATGTAAAGATAAAATGGTTTCCTATTATGCTCCATATTTTTATATACAGTTTCTTCATTTTTTTTCTTGATCTTGTCTCACACTATGCTTAATTTGTTTGTCCAGCCTGTTTATTTCAGTTTTCAAGGTTGTTGTTTGACCTCTTTTCCATTTCTTATACTTTTTGTCTCTCACATCAGTCAGGTATCTTGTTCTTATGGAAATATATCTCCCTGAAGTTGTATACATAGATCCTGATGTTAAACAATTTTTTTAATGTTTTGCACTCAAGCAATTTTTCTTGCAAAACATTCCACATTCCTTCTCTAGTTTTTACACTGATTGCATCACTCCAATTAGTTTTATATAGTGACTGTTTTACTACTATATAATCTGTAATGAATCTTATGTGCGTTGGTTTAGACTTCAGTTTGACAGAGTTATCTATCAACAAATTAACCTCTATAACCCCATTATCACTGCACATCAATGGTAGTAAAACTTAACATGAAGTAAAAGTAATTTCTTTAGGAACACAAACAATGTCCAGTATGTTACATTCCCTGGTAGTTTTTTTAATAGTCTGAAGCAATTCCTGAATGTACATTGTGAATAATTTCCTTACTAATGTTGTTGAATCAGTATTATTTCAGTCTGTTTCTGGTAAATTTAAGTTTCTAGCTATTATTCTTCCCTAATGTATTTCATGCAAGAAATGTATGAATTCCTCCAGGTCATCTGCACTTTACTTTGGTGGTCTGTACACTCCAACATTTGTTATATGTTCCAAGGTTGCCTTTATCATCACAGTTACACAGTCTATAGTATCGCTATTATGATTTACTATATAAGAATCAAAGATCTTATAACTAACTTTAATCCCTATCATAACACCGCCACCTGATTTTTTGTTAGAATGTCTGCTGCAGTAAAAACATTTATACCCTGACAGAACTGGTTTCCAGTTATTGTTCTTTAACCATGTTTTACAAACAATAACAAAATCATTCTTCAGGAAAGTTACATGTGAGCACCTCCACATATGTGGGTCTACGTGTGTGTTTTTTTGTGGGTGCGGAGAGTTATTTGTGTGAGTTTCTGACAACTTGGCTGTTGCTTTTCGTGTCTGTATGTGAGAGTCTAGCCTTCAGTGTCAATGTGTAACTACATCTCTCAAATACTGTATTTGTCTGTTCAATAATTAAGTGGTTGTAAGTGTACCTGAGGCTATTGTTACATTGCTTCAGGATGCCCATGTCCACCAAGCTGAATGCAGGGATAGTAGGAAAGTGCCCCTTCACAGCTGCCAGTCCTAATATGCACTTGCAAGTGATAGGAATGGAGAGTGTTTGTAACTGGATAAGGGAAGGGATCTTACTTGGTGTAATCTGCAGCTAACCTAACCAGCAATGCTGCCCAGTGTCCAAACCAGATGCTCTCTGAGGAGAAATAGTCCTGGGTGCTATAATGAGGTAAGGTAGATCTAAATAGTCCTAATAAATGTATAAATGCTGCTCGCCATGCACACTAGTTGCCCTGTGATTAACACAGGACTGAAGTAAAGTTCTGAGGTCATTCTTATAGGGAAATTTCAACTTCTAGTAATTGCATTTGTACAAGGCACCAGTAACAACTTTTGTATGAAGAGCAGCTTCTCACAAATTCAAGGCTTATATATGATCAGTAAAACAAGTTTTACACTATGTCCTAAGGCCAATCGGGTAAGCACACTATGAGCTTTCCACCAGCAATTCCCAACTCTGATAGGTGAAATCAGCCTTCTCCTGCCACAAGAGTGCAAACTTTGACTTTCTTAATGGAAAATGACTGGTTTGGAGCTCAAATGCTAAAGAACCTCAAACAGATGTCTAATACTAATTAAGAAACATTAGATACAATATATTTCAGTGCAGAACAGAAGCCCTTACAGCAGTTTGAAAATGCAACTTTAAACTTTAAAAAAGTGCAAAAAACAACAAATATCACATTAAACTTTCACAGCATAATGAACATAAGCAACTTTTCCAAGTGTTTTCATCTGTACAGAGCACTGGCACAGACAGCAGCTCTGTGCAAATGTGCCAAATTTATACCAGCAATAGAAAAACAGAAAACTGACTACTCAGTTATCTAGTCAATAAAACCACTAACCTTAGATCTAATTTGTGTGCTGAATAATCCCAGTCCTCCTAATATAAAATCACAGTAAAAGAGTGGCTGGTGTAAAAGGCTACCGCAAACAAACTTAAACTTAAGGAAAGGCAATAAGTAATTCATGATAATAGCAGTGTACTTTATACAAATTATAAATGTATGATTAGTCAATAAAAGTACTTCCCTTTGTAGAAATAAGCTAAAAGCCGCTCAGTTGTACAGAATTTATAAAGGCACTAAAATTAAGGTAAACTGACTAATAAGCCCTCCAGCCAATAGAACAACATGCATGAATTGCTAGTGTGTTTTCCCAACCTATACAGACCATGCTACCACCCACTGCCACTAGATTGTCCTGTTGATGTACAAACACTGAAAAGAGTTTGTCAGACTGTATAAATGCACTACTTTATCCAAAAGCTAGCTAGACAATGAATACAGAGCAAGTAAATCAGCAGAGCAGACAAAGAGATGCAAAATTCACTTTTTTTCCAAATAAGCACAAAGAAAGGCAAATAAATAATTTAAGATATAAGCAGCAGTGTAGAAACAGAGGTGCTTTTAAGGCTCAATTTACATTATGGGCAGCTAAAAATCACAAACAGTTCCACTGCCAGCAGGGAGTCACCAACAGTGCTTGTAGTTCAGATAGTCTCTATGTATTTAAGTATCACTCAAAAAAAATATCCAATGGGAAAAATGTGAAATGTGCAGCTTGGGTAATGTGCCTATTTGCTATGTAGAACAAAATTACCAGGCCAAGCAATTCCTTAAAACAGTAAACAAATTGGATCATGTAAAACAGAAAACAACTCTAACAGTTTAAACAATTCACAGGCAAGAAACAGATTTACTTTCCTCACCCAGCAGAGACTCACCAACAGTGCTTTTAGTTTTTGCAGGCCTTGAATATTATCAGAAAAGAAATAGGTTGACTAACATGAATGACTTCCTTACTACTACAGAAACATGATGGTCAAAGGTCAGATAACTGTCTACTTGTGTTCCCTAATCCCTTACCACTAGGTCTACTCTTAGGAATGTATTATCATTTTCAAATGGCGACTGTCTTTCCAAAGGATACTATTATGCATTTGCTGGCATTGAGTTTTATGTTGTGGCTCTTGCACCAGTTATTAGACTAATTTTGGCATTATTGGATATTTGTGCTTTTGAGGGATTCTATGACTGTGCCTGGTTTGCAATCATCTGCAGACTTTTTAAGTTAGAGACCCTTGACATTGTTCTTGACTTCCGAGAAGCAGATGCCAAAATGGTGCAAAACCCAGCAGCAAGTCTTGTGAAACTCCACTAGTTATTATCCTCTTTCTTTATGTAGTATCCCCTATCCTAACTTCTTCGGTCCTATCTGTGAGCCAGTTGGCTATCCAGCAGGTGACATAGGGTTTTTCCTAATTTTGTGATTTTGTATACAATGCCTGAGTGAGGAATCATGTTGAATGCTTTGTCCAGGTCACGGTATGTAGTATACACTATTTTGCCCTCTTCACTTGCTTTCTTGACCTTCCCTAAGAAGTCCACCAAGTTCAGTAGGCAAGTCCTGCTCTTCATGAAACCAGACTGGGGTTGGATCTAGTGTCTGAAGGTTTTCTGCGTCATTATTTATTATTTCCATGATATTTTTTTTCCATGAATTTGTATATGAGACTAGTCAGACTAATGGGACTGTTGTTTAGCCCATGTCCATAGATGTCCCTTCCTTGTGCAAAGGGATGACAAATATAGTCATCCTTCTGCATGGAATGAAGCCGGTTTGGAGACTATGGTTAGAAAGTTATTCTACTGGCCCCAATAGGTCAAGTTTTTTGATATTTAGTAGGCATCCTGGGATATTAGCAGGGACTTTTGATGCATTGTTCTTGGCCCAGGGACATGCATTTTAAACTTATTCTCTAGTGGTAGTTAGGGAAGTTATGATTGAGGGCATTTTCTTAGGAGCATCTGGGGGGATACAATTGGATCTTTGGTTGTTGTAAAAAAGAGCTGATATATCTTCTTGCTCAGTATAGGTAGTTCCATTTACAAGTAGCTTGAAACATTGTTGTATATTGCGTTTAAGATTATGGACAAAGCTGAAGAATTGTTTGTGATTATCCTTGGTCTGGGAGGCTGTTTTACCCCAACTTTGACTTAGATTCCTGAGTTGCTTGTTTAGATTAATAAGGGACTTTTTTTACCTTGCTTGGTATTGCACTTCTTCATTGTTGCCATGATTTCCTTCCTATTCATATTGAAAATCCACCAGGTTGGCTTGCTTTTTAAATTTTTCTTACTTTATTCAGGGTAGATACAGCTGTCTATATGCAGCCATTGACATGAGTGTACATGGTTTTGGTGAACAACTCCACATATGAATTGGTGTTTTCAGGATATTGGGAGGCTTGTAATTTTGCCAGGGTACCACTTAATAGTAGAAAGTTTACCTTAGAATAATTTCTTAGAGTTCCAGGATTATCTGGGTCCCTGGTTTATATTTATTTCAAAGAAGACAGTTTTATGGTCTGACCTGATCAGGGAGGATGTTATGCTAGGGGGAACAATGTTCTTCTATGTTTGTGAGGACCAGAACAAGGACAGTAGCACCACTAGTGGATATGTGGACTAGCTGGTCCAGGGTGTTCATCTTTACAAAGTCCAATAATCTTTATGCCAGCATGTTTAGGATCATATATGATTCCCAGTTTATAGTGGGGAAGTGACAGTGACCAATGTATATGGGGGCAGATTGAAGGGGGTGTGTATTCAGTATGTTTAAGTATATGTTATGGGTTTCCTGGTTCAAAAAGGGGGACCTAGGGCATGCAAGGATATGGTGTGGGACTCTGACCATGGTAAATTGGATGCAGAGAAGCTCCAACATGTCAAACTGTTTGACCAGCCTTGAGGTGTGCTTGAGTTTGATGTACATTGAGACATCTCTCCATTCTGTCCCATCCTGTGCAGTAGCTGATCTAAATATGTGGAAAGTATTATAGCCATGCACTGTCAGAGGGCTCTATGCAGCTTTAAACCATTTCTCAGTAACTGCACAAACATCAACATCCTCCAGGATGAGGAGATACTGCAGGGAGTGGAGTTTCTTGTTTAGACACTTCTCATTGAGCAGTAGCCCCTTTAGATTCTCTTGGGTAAAAGACTGTAAAACTAGCATTGAGGGAACTAATCATCCTGCCTATATCTATTGGGACACCTTTAAATGTCTGTTATATGCTTTGCTATATCATTGGGACATTCATGTAACAAGCAGTGGGATCAGGAGCATTATAGATTACAAGGCTGTCAACTTTGCATAACAAATGAGGCCTAAATATTTACAAATGTATATGATTACACTTAGAATTCTGCAACGTATTGACCTTAAGACAGCAATGGCATTAAATAAATTTAAACTTCATTTATATTCAATGTTTTATAAAACCCATCACTATTGAGCTAGGAGGATTACAAAACAATAAATTTCCAAAATGACATTATCTTAATTCACAGCCCCATTGTAAATGATATTAATACTGACATTGCATCAGTGTTTGACACTTTACCTGAGGGTGCCTACAACAAACAGTCAGTATCACACTGATGTTCCACTGCTGTTGTCTAATGGGTGCACTTGGGTATAGCATACAAGTTTTATTTTAAAATTATTGCAAACCACACAAAAAGAAATCCCATCCCCAGCACACATGCAAAGTGATTATTTGACTAGAGTATTACTTTTAATAGCAAAAATAATTACCCACAGCTCAGTATTAAAATGCAAACCCAGACATGAAACATCATATTGTTGCTTATCTTGATGTCTCCATTCCATACTTCTAACATAGTCACAGGACATGGAAAGCCAAATTATGGCTTACTATTGTGTATGTTAAGCACATGTTATCAGTTCCTTACAGAAACTGCTCTCACTGCTTTCCCAACATTCTCTAGTCATTGGAATAGGAATGCGGAGATAAGCAGATATTTCCACTTCTATTTTTGGGGATGGTATTCTCTTGCAGGTGTGTCTGTTTTTTATATATTGTTCTATATTTTAATTTCTCTGGCAGGAATCATATACACCTCTGGGCAGTAGTAACAGCAGACACTTCCAATAGCAGTAGTTTGTAATTGTTTAAAATTTATTATGACAAACACTGTGGAGGGAACGTGGTGAAATAGGATACTAAGGCCATTATTTCTTTCCTATAAGTATTTGCCTGTTTGGAGGAGACAGACTCTTGATGCAATTAAAGATAGTTAAGTACTCACAATCAAATAATTACTGTTATGGACTGTTGGCAAAGAAGAAACTATGTATACAGTATACGTCTGAGAACAACAAGTGGAAAAGCAATAGTGTGGCAATTTGCATAACTTTCATCACAATCTAACATCAGAGGACTTCGCAGAAGGTGACTGTGGGCTTTTTTTGAGGGGGGTGGGAGGGATGCAGGCTGTGTGTGGAAACGCAGAGCTTTGACATGATCACTGTTGAATGAACATTGATATGGCTAGTCTGAGGTAAGTGTATGTCTGTGAGCAGTTATATGATATTCATTACAGAGGGCTGTGTGATTTTCACTATATTCACAATTACACATTAGAAATGTGAACAGCAAGTGTCTATATGATTTTTGTGGCAAACTATGTGTGAAAGCACATGGCAATTTAGTAATTACATCATCCATGTGAAACAATCATGGATATGGCTTGTGGAAGTGCAGTGTACATGTGTGTAATGGCACCAAGTTGAAATACATTACTCTGGCCATTATTTGTTTCACTGTCCCACAATGATATATCAAAAGCGGACCCAGATGGTGGTTATATTTTTGTGGAGTATGGGTGAGGATACATGGTTTATATTAAAATGCGGAGCAGTTACATGATCTCTGTGAAATAATGACTGATATGTTTTGTCAGAGAGCAGAGTCTATGTCTGGAAAGTGTCTGGAGCAACAAGATAAAATACATCACTGGGGCCATTTATTTAATTCATTTTCTTCTTGATGGCACATCAGAAGTATATGTGTCTGGAAGCAGCAAGTTGAAGTCAATTATTGTAAAAATTATGCCTTTCAGTTTCTTCTCCATAAAATATCAGAAGTGTACAGAATGTGGCTATCCTGTTTTTGGAAGGGGGGTGGAAGGGGGATTGGCTGGGTATGTGAGAAAGCAAAAAGCAGTTATAGAATTACTGTTGAATAATCATTATTTGGTAGCTGGAGAAGATCAAGTCTCAGAGCTGTTCACAGGCTGCTTCCTGTAGCTAACGGTATAAGGTTTGATTCCTTTCACTTCCAGCTACCATCTGACTCTCAGCAATTCCCCAGCTACCCTGATCTGTTACCAACTTTAAATCTATATAAAAAGTTAAAATATAAATATATAAATATTTTAACAATTGTATAAAATGCAAAAATGAAGTCTTTGGTGGGTAATGTATGCCTCTAACTGCAAAAAGGGATTGTATTTAAGTTCATAGATTAGTACTAGGCTAACTGTCCTTACAGACCATTTTAAGCCTAGCTAATTGCCCCCTGAGATAACCAAACACTGCATCTTGGATCTGTAAGGTAAACACCTTAACCATCATGACAGCCTCCCACCCCTAAATTTATTTGAATTTCTCATAGTTACAGGTGGTGTAGGCCCTCAGATGTTGCAATTTTAGCAATACAATTAAGATAGAACCTACATTTTTGCTTTGAATTTATTACTTTAGTATTATATGTTCATAGTCCAATTAATGAAAATGTCTTTAGATTCACTTTACAAGAAACATGCACATTTTACTTTTTTCTCACAGGCGTGATTCCATAATATTTACAATTATAAATATATATTTTAAAATAATTTTTTTGAAAAAAAAAACATTTATTATGATAGAAAAACATGCCCTTCAAGCATTAAGAGTGAAACTCTGGAATTTATTTAGCCAATTTTTCCGTGCAGGAACAGTGTTGCCATTCCTGCACAGAATATGACCGCCAAGCGATCCAGCAAACTGCTGATCTGACGTGCATGAACATGCCTACACTGTTCCTGCATGGATATGGCTACAGAATGCTAATTACCTCATTTGCTGGTGAAAACCATGCAAATGAGGTGAATTAGTGATTCACCAAGCAGCCAGGTATCCGTGCAGGAACAGTGTTATTTGCAGAAATGTATTCAGTTACTAACCCAATACATTTCTGAAAATAAAACGGAGGAATGACAGCTCTAAAAAAAGCATGTATTACAGCAGTTAGGCATGCCAATGGCCAAATATATGGCCATTGGCATGGAAAACCATGTTTTTTTAAATAAAAAACAAACTTTTGTTTTGGTCGATCTCAGCCATTTAAGCATAGGGCACTGACGTGCAAATGGTATCCTGCCAAAAAGAAAAAGAAAAGTGTAAAAACTCAATTTTAAGGGAAATCTGCATTCTGCCATTATAGTCTATGGCATGCAGAATGAAAACAATACCAGGGAACAGTGGTTGTCAAGGGGAAAGACTCAGTGTAAGTGCAGTAACTATAGACTAAGGCAGCTGGGTATGCAAATGAGGGGAAATTTACAGAATCACAAAAATCTTTTAAGTCTCAAACTGCATGTAACCCTGTAGGTGTTCTAGCACAATGGCGTAACTAGGAAGACCAACAGACATGAAAAGTGTGTGTGTAAGGCATGTTGTAAGCACACTGGAGCCCTAAGGCACAGAGATAAGCTTAGCTAAGTACAGCTAAGCAAGGGTGTGTTTCTAAGGCTGTATTGTATTATTCCATGAATTGAGGAGTGAGTTTGTACCAAGGGAAGGCCATTTCTTACTGGTTACATAAGCTAAACAGGTTTGCGCAGTATGCACCCAGTCTAAAAAATAAATAAATAAATAATGGAAATAGCAGCACTGTTTACATTTGTGCACCGGGTTTGCACAGTACACCTCAGGCTTAAAAAGGGAGGAAATGGGAAGGGGAAAAATAGTAAAAAAAGGAAGAAATAGTAAAATTAAAGCAATCAAGAATCAAGTAAAAATAACATGGCTGGCAGGTGGAATGCATCATAGTCAGCCAATCATACAGGCAGCATCTGCAACACAACAGTATAAAATATGGAAACACCTTACAGTTTTGTTTTCCCACAAACTCTGCTCCATTGGTGTACACATGTGGAGGAATTTTAAGTGGAAAAATTTCAGGGGCTGCCATTGGTTTGATCCATCAGTATGAGCTAGAGGCTGATGGTGGAGAGGAGGATAAAGCTGACAACCACCAGAGACCAAGGATGTGGAGGAGTGTTCACACCCAGGGTTACCTATCAGGGGCTACGTGATCTGGAGATAGTAGAGCACTACAGGGTGGACAGAGACATCCTTCAACAAATGATCGAGCTGTACCGGCCTCTACTCAGATGTAGATCCAACAGAGGGAAACCCATCCCACTGGATACCAAGGTATGTGTAGCCTTAAGAATTGTAGCTACAGGTACTTTTCAAAGACCTACTAGGGACATCATGGGGATCTCACAGGCATCTTCATTCAGGCTACTCCACCAGTTCCTGGATGCCATGCTACTACATGCCGGTGAGCACATTTAATTCCCCAACACCTGTAATGAGAGGACCTGCAATATGTGTCTCTTCCACTGTGTAGCAGAATATCCAGAGGTACTGGGTGCCACAGACTGTATGCACATTCACATCAAAGCACAATCCAGTGAAAAGGGGAGGGTCTACATAAATCACAAGGGCTTCCCCTCCATCAACTGCCAGGTCATGTGCAATCCCCAGGCCATTATCATGAATGTGTGTGCTGGCAGCCCTAGAAGTTATCATGACTCTCACATCTGGCATTCATCACAGCTGTACCAGGCATTTGTCAGTGGGAACATTAGGGAGCCCAGGGACTGACACCTGTCTCTGACTCGCGCACACAGTAAAATGCATGACACACACATCACATTACCTGTAACTTACCATGCAATAGCAGTTTGCTGTGTGCATCCAACAGAGGTGACCCTCAAGCACCATCCTCCCAACTGCCACAGGCTCAAGGTAAGTCAGTCTTCTTAACAATAAATGAATGGAGTAGTATGTTTTGCTAGCATATTGATGGTAATGCTGCATGCATGCAAGGGAATGGGGTGGCCTACTGGAATAGCAGCACACCACTGACAGCTATGTGAGACACCAGGAAATGTCTGGCCAAAACTGGCCTCCACACACTATGCAGTAGTACCCAAGGTGGCAAATCCCATCGCAGTATAGGTGTGGGGACAACTAACTGGGGTCATAGGTCACAGGCATGAATGTCAGTGTGGGGGTCCCATACCCACCCCTCACACCCACACAGCAAGACAGTGTAGAAAACCACAGAGAAATGTCTGGTAAAGGCACACAAATGGCAGCAATGTTGAATTAACCCCCTACAGACTCCTACAGTGATAGCACAGCAGGACCCACAGTTGGAGTAAGGCTATGAAGGGTAAGAAGTCTGAAACTCAAATGTATGCCATTATAATCTGACCTGTGCCCTTTATTGATATGCCTCTAGTCCCCAAGACAGGGCACAATAGTATGATAAATGGAATCAAAATGTAAATAAAATATCAGCACAGTCTATTCAAATGTGCATAGTT
>NC_056729.1:1920079591-1920089591 GCF_019279795.1 Protopterus annectens
TTGTTGATCAGGTCCCTGATGATGCACTCCATAGCTGTACATATCAGACTCATCAGGCTAATGGGCTGATAACTCCCAGAGTCTGTAATTGCTACCCCTTTATGGAGAAGGATGACTGTAGCAGTGTGCCATTTGGCAGGGACAAAGCCTGAGGTGAGGCTGTGACTGAACAGGGCACACAGATGTTGTGCCAGGTATCTTTTAGTTAATGGAGAACACAGCCACAGATAATTGTAGGTCCCATGGAAGCTGTATTCTTGCCCATGAACAATGCAGGTTTAACCTGAGTGGCAGTAATCCTGAGTGCCTGACATTCTTCTGGTATTCTAATTGTTCCTGTAGGGAGGGAGAGAGGGGTAAAGCTGGCACTGAATGTGTTGGCAAGAATATTATCAATATATGTTGACTCAGTATAGGAGGTAGCATTGTGCAGTAACTCAGAGCACTTCTGGGTATTGCTGTGAAGGTTCTGGATATAACTATCAAAGGCTTTGTGACTGTTGTCAGTGCCTGCTGCAATTCTGCCATCATATCTGGCTTTAGATAATTTCATGAGGGATCACAAGTTGTTATTGAGGCTAATAAGGGAGTTTTACCACTCTTGAGACTCCACCTTTGTCTGCAACAGTTTCTTCCTTCTCTTGTACAGGTTATTAATGGCAAAGGACCACCAGATTGGCCACCAGTGTTTAGAGGAGAGTGTCATGGTTCTGTTGGGTATGGCTAGTTCCATGCATTGATGTACATGTTTGTACAGTGTATTTGTGTATGATTCAGCAGTCATGCAGGTATTTTCCATTGGCATGGGTGCTGAGAAGTTAGCCACCTCTGTTTTTAGGAGTCCAAAGTCAGGTTTGCAGAAGTTTTTCAAGGTGGTTACCTTTGTGGGGGGGGGGGTGGCATGAGATGTGGATTTCCATGGTGATTACTCTGTTGAATCTGACCAGGTAGGGGTTGACTATTGTTGTCAAGCAACGGTCCCATATGTTAGTAATCAACACAGGTCAAGGATGTTGCTTCTTCTACTGGGTGTCAGAATGATCTGGTCCAGGACATTGGAACTGATGAATTCCAGGAAGCATTGGGCCATTATATTGATGCTTGAGTATCTTTCCCAGTTGATGGATGGATAGTTGAAGTCTCCTAGTATGAGAGTATTGGGTTGGACCTTGATAGATTTCAGGGTGTTGAGGAATATGGATTGAGAGGCTTGCCACATGGATGGGGACCTATAGCAAGCTGTAACCTGGATTGCAATATTACCCAATGTCAGTTGTACCTGAAGTATCTCAGATGCATTATGCTGGGATACTAGTCTTGAGGCATGCATATCCTATATAAATATGGAGATACCACCGCCTTTGGAGCTGTGGTCCATGTTTTGGGGCTTACAGGTGTGGAATGAGTTATAGCCCGGTAGTGCAGGGGTGCTGTCTGCTGCTGTAAACCAAGTCTCTGTTACAGCACAAATGTCAATATTCTCCATTTTGAGGAATGCTTCAAGTGAGTGCATCTCGAGATGTAGATATCTAGTGTTGAGCAGCATGAGCCTCATATTGCATTTATGTATAGCTGTTGTGGTGATAATTTGATTTGGAACATTGCCTAAAAAGGCACTATAGGGGTGGCAAGACACTTACCCAGTACCTGGAAACCCACAAGTGACAGATGCAGGCGATTTCTGGCAAGCCATCGCAGTCTGTCAGTCATGTCATCCCAAGTAGACAGATACTAGATCATCTAAGAATGACTCCAGACATGTAAGCCAATTGTTGAAGTCAATTGTTTGTTGTTTCTACTGCAGTATAATTCTGGGTGACAGTAGTATACTACTCAGAGCTACTGTCATACCTTCCTGGCCCACATAATCTGAATGCCTCACCATGTCTCTTTTCATGTAGTCCAGGGAGGTGTGTCTCAGGCCATTCACACACACATGGTCAATGACAGAGTGATACTTGTAGTTGTTGTGGAGTGAACTGACTGGGTGTGTTATGTGTTGGATTCTGGCACCTGATAGACAGTTGACTGTTACCTTCTCCGTGTTCAACCTAATGAGTGGGACAGCTGTGTGCCTCACTATTGAGTCACCTATGAATGCTGTATTGGGCAGGGGAGTTTACCTTAGGGGCTTAGGTTGAGGGGCACACTGTGTAGGTGAGATATGTGAAATGTGGTTTGTGCTGTGTTGTGGCAGTTGAGTGGATGTCTGTCTTGGTGGTCTCTGCTGTTTGGGTAAATGTCTATTGAGTGCCTATTTGAAGGTGGGTCTGTGTTTTTGTTTGTATGTCAGAGCTGTGAGAGTGGGTGTTCTGGAGGGGTATGTGTTCCATGTGGTGTGGTGCAGGTGTTGACCCTTCTCCTCTTGACCAGCTATTCCAGTTTTTGCTGGAGAGTGCATATCTTCCAATTTAGTGATATAGGAGAATCTCTCAGAAGTCTGAGTGTTGGGAGTTTAGAGGAGTGGGTTTTCTGTGTACATGAGGCAGTTGCAACAATGCCTCAGAATTCCCAAGTGCACCAGGTTAATGGACAAAAGCACAGAGAACTGCACTGTAATCATGCCAGGAGGGGTGGTCATAACTGCTAAGTACTGGAGCTAATTCCATGAGGAACAGCTACTGCTGATGGCTCTCAGGTGTGCTAGAATAATTGCTACAAAAACCTGTTGAAGTGCAAAGCTATTAGGCTATTTGAAGTGCATGAGAGAAAGAACTGACAACATCCAAGGGAAAAACTGATGGCAGACTTTCTGACAGCTGTAATAATTTACCTCACCTGTGCACTTATCAGCACCTTTGGCCAATTGCCAGCCCAGAAAGCTGTGTAAAGCATGTGATAACTGCATAAAACTATAGTACAAAGAAACTAGATAGGCAGGGGTTCTAATTTCAATACTGGCAAGTTTGTATGTGTGTTTTTGTTGTGTGAGAATCATATAATGTGTAGAGTTTTACAATTTTGAGTTGTGTACCACCCTGTAAACTTCCCATCACCCTACTTTGCTAGGCCTGCTAATGTCATTCACCTTAAAAGCACCTTGGGACCAAGCAAAATCATGTAAGCTCTGTGGCACGTTTGATAACTGCATAACACTATAGTATAATTAACTAGATACATAGGGTTTCTAATCTCAGTATTGTCAACTGTGTGTGTGTGTGTGTGTGTGTGTGTGTGTGTGTGTGTGTGTGTGTGTGTGTGTGTGTGTGTGTGTGAAAATCATATACTGTGTGAGTTATATCAATTTGAGTTGTGTGCCATCCTGTAAACTTCCCATTACCCTAATTTACAAGGCCTGCTGATGTCATTCACCTTAGAAGTACCTTGGAACCAGGTGAAATTATGTAAGCTCCGTGGCACATCTGATAACTGTGTAACACTGTAGTCATAATAACTACCTAAGTAGTGGTTCTAATCTCAATACTGGCTCTGTGTGTGTTTGGGTGAAGATCAGATCCTGTTTGGCTGATACCATTTTAATGTGTGTACCATCCATGCCTGTTTACCACCTCCTGATGACATTACTTTATATAGTGTGGTAATGACATCTGCCTCACATGCAGCATGTTAAACCATTGTGCAGGCCATACCAGTCCTCTGGACAGATGTGTATGGACTATCCAGATGTTCGCAACCTATATGTGGTCTATATCCCTTAACAATGCCCATGTATGTGATATTGTTGCCAAATCAGCCACAGTGAGTGTAGTGACACACATACCAGCATCAGGTATCATACTTGACTGTAACATCATGCTGATACAACGTCTGCTACACTATCACTTGTTCAGGGTTGTAGGAGCAATACATGGCTCCACATGCAATTTCTGGTAGGTTATCTCACCATCCATGAAGTCATTCAGAACATTACATGTTGTAAGATAGTGTGTTATGTCCCATGCATATAATCTATGTGGGGCATGTCTTGTGAGTGTAGTACTACAGTACATAAAAGTGGAAATGTAGGTTTACTAATCTGTCTATTGTCAACTGTGTTTGTGTTACTGTAGGCACATCCCCTGTGTCAATACTTGCTGTGTGTATGCAAAGGATATACCATTTTGTCTCCCTGTTCCACCCAGTGCACTCAGGAATACATAACACAAACCTATCATACACAGTATCATGCATGCCCACATCAACTGCATCAGGGTTGAGTTTATGGCAAAGAAATGGCAGGCCAACAGGTGTTGAGAGGTGAATCTGTTGCAGTTAATGTATTGGATATGTTTGTAAGGGACCTGCTAATAGTACTGCAGTAACCTGTTCTGTATGTATGACTCTGTGGTATTACACAACACTGAGGTGACATGTCTGAAGGCTACCTGTCTGTGACAAGGGTTGTGTATGCAAGGTCACACTGTCTGACAACAGTGTCCCTCACACACTGTTGCATGCATACACACCAGGTACATATACATATAAATCTGTACCTGGCCTATGTCATGGTCGTAGTATTCCCACTCTGCCATACTCCCTCTTGGGTATGTCTGCAGGACCACAGCCTGCAGACATACAGACACCTGGAACACAAAAAGAATGCAGCATGTCAGACTACATTCAGTCAGTAGAACTAACAGCAATAATGCATCCTGGCTAATAATGCACATACACCTGTATATGTATCCATAACAAATGCAAGCAGACAGCACCTTACATAGTATTACATAGCTGCACTGTACTATATTCACAGTGTGCATAAGACCCATATTAGCATGTCCTTGCATCTATGTTATGGATGACAGGGATGTGGCAGAGGTATCATCATATGCACAGGTTAAGTGTGTTTGTCAAAGGCCTAGGCTGGGCCATATGGTTGACATCATATTTGTGTGTTTGGAGGGGTATCCAATAGATGGGCTGTGTAGAGGTGCTGTATGTGTCTGGAGCTGACTTGCCTGATATACAGATGTGTGTTTGTATGCATGCACACAGTCACACCATGTGGCTTCCCTACACAGGGATATGTTGGACAGCTGTGGACCATACATAAAAGGGTGTCCAGTTCCACATCTTCTGTCATGGACATGGGAACTGGTCCTACCAGGGGTATCACTGGTACATCCAGGCTCAAGGCCAGATGCAGTACTGCTTCCTAATGGTGACTGCTGTCTGCTGTATCCATGCCCCTGACAGGACCAGCCAGGATCACATCCCTATGGCTTGCTCCGGTGTAATGTGGGCAGCAACCCCCCTTTGGTTGTGCTGGTGTCACTGCCACTATAGGAGTGTGAAGGTGCATGGCCAGGTAGAATCTCAGCTGTTGTTGATGCTGACCTACATCCACATGGCTGATGTCCATCTCCCACCACATGCTCTACCACAAACATGCCATGGTCGAAGATTGCCAAGGTCTCAGGCCACCATCTATTCATGACTTCAGTATTTTGATGTGTGACCTCAATAAGGTCATGTTTGTCACCATGTAAATCAGGAAGAGTTGAGTTGTATCCACCACCCTGAGTATTTGTCTGGTGTGGCATTCACTACATGGCTGTGCAACCATGATGGCCCAAAAAATGCATCTGTTGACACCTGCTGTGACAGTTGCAACAGCAGCTTGATGAGCAGCAGCCCTCCTGTGAGCACCCCTGTCCATCCACCTGTGTGGGACTTCACTTGCACTCTGGCTGTGGTGAGTCTCTACACTCACACCTGCCATAGTCACCACACTAGCCTGTTCCATGCCACCACCTGCCAGTTGTCCATCATCTGTCGCCACTGATGATGAAGTATGTGTGGGCATCGTCACTGTGTGCGGGGATGGTGTGGACAAGAGTGGGTTGCCAACCAATGGCACATATTCAGCCCCTGCCAATCCCAACTGTACCTCAGTATTTCTAGCATCATTGTCAGAGTCTGCAGAGACAATGACATCAATTTCCAAGTAGGAGGGACCGCAAACCTCATAGCCACCTGTGAGGGGAAGACAACATATGTACATTAATACCTGCACTTTGAGGTAGGCTGGTACACACATGCACACAGACACACACACACACACACACACACACACACACATACACACTTACAGGTGAGGTGGCACAAATCTGTTACATAGACCTCACATTACCCAAATGGTGACATGCATGACACACGGCCCTCAACATCATGCATTGCAGCCAGTTTTACTATATGTAACTAACAATATAAAGCTCTGGGATACATGAGTAGTGTTAGTAGGTGATGACCCTTCCCCAGCACAGACTGCACCCATGTACACATCATTGCTGTTCACCTGCAAGTACTATAGAACATACCTCACAACTGTGCAGATTCCTCGCAGGATGTGTAGATGTCTGGCTCATATGTTTGCTTTGTTTCTCATAACCCCTGTGTTTGTCTGATACATAACTGGGAGGAAATGAGGAGTGATGTCACTGATTAATGACATACATTTGAGTTTCAGACCTCCAATCCAGCAGTAAATGAGTGGTCACACAATTCCCGTTACACCACCAACCTTCTAAGCTTACAATGGATATGATGCCATGTTCTTGTAATACATAAGATGAGACCACAATAATGCATTCAAATATATTACCCACCTTTCATGTGACATATGATCTGTGCAATCCAATCGATAAACAAATTTGTTACCCGTAAAATAGAATGAATGAAATATGTACAATATGGTGGTTCCATAAGTGTGCACACCCTTAAAAAGATACTTTGTTGAAGCACCTTGTGAGTGACTTACAGCATTCACTCTTCTTGGGAATGTGTCTATCAGAATGGCACATCTTGACTTGGCATTATTTGGCCATTCTTCCTTGGAAAGGTCCCCCAACTCTGTCAGATTGCAAGGGCAGCTCATGTGCAAAGCAGATAAGGGTGTTAAAGGATAATGAAGGAAATGTACTCATACATGAGGGAAGTGTGTTGAGCAGATGGTCAGAGTACTTTGAGAGGCTGATGAATGAAGAGAATGGGAGAGAGAAGGAGGGATGATGTGGGTATGGTGAATTAAAAAGTGCAACAGCTTACCAAGGAGGAAGTAAGAATAGCTATGAAGAGGATGAGTACTGGAAAGCCTGTTGGTTCACATGACATACCTGTGGTAGCATGGATATGTTTAGGGGAAATGGCAGTGGTGTTTTTAACCAGATTGCTTAATGATATCTTGGAAGTGAGAGGTTGCATGAGGAGTAGAGAGAAAGTGTTTGGGTACCATTTTAAGAATAGTGTTGATGTGCAGAGCTGTAGTAACTACAGAGAGATAACATTGATCAGTCACATCATGATGTTATGGGAAAGAGTAGTGTCAGCTAGGTTAAGCAGGGAGGTGATGAGTAGTGGTCAACAGTATGATGTCATGCCAGGAAAGAGCACTACAGATGCAATGTTTGCTCTGAGAGTGTTGCTGGAGAAGTACAGAGGAGGTCAGGAGTTGCTTTGTGTCTTTCTGGACTTAGAGAAAGCATATCACAGGGTGCCTAGAGAGGAGTTGTGGCATTGCATGAGGAAGTCATGAGTGGGAGAGATATATGTAAGAGTGGTACTGGATATGTACAAGGGTGGTGTGACAGCGGTGAGGTCTGTGATGGGAGTGACAGATGCATTTAAGGTGGAGGTGGGATGACATCAGGAATCAGCTGTGAGCACTTTCTTATTTGCAGTGGTGATGGACAGGTTGACAGACAAAATCATACAGGAGTCCCTGTTGACTATGATGCTTGCAGATGACATTGTGAAATGTATTGAGAGTAGGGAACAGATTTAGGAGAACCTTGGTGGTGATATGCTCGAGATAGGAGAAGAATGAAGGTCAGCAGGACTATGACAGAATATCTGTGTGTGAATGAGAGGGAGGATAGTGGAATGCCGAGGATGCAGGGAGTATAGCTGGCAAAGTCAGATGTGTTGAAATGATTGGGATCAAGATTTCAGAGTAATGATGACTGTGGAGGACATGTGAAGAGAGTATAGGCAGGATGGAGAGGCTGGAGAAGAGTGTCAGGAGTGATTTGTGACAGACGAGTACCAGTGAAAGTGAAAGAGAAGGTCTCCAAGAAAGTAGTGAGACCAGCTATATCATATTGGAGACAGTGGCATTGACAAAAAGGCAGGAGTCAGAGCTGGATGTGGCAGAGTTACAGATGTTAGAATTTGTACTAGGTGTGACAAGGCTGCACAGGATTAACAATGTGTATATGTGAGGGTCAGCCCATGTTTGATGGCTTTGAGACAAAGCCAGAGAGGTAAGATTACATTAGTTTGGACACATGCTGAGGTGGGATGCTGAGTATATTGGGAAAAGGATGGTAAGGATGTAGCTGCTAGGTAAGAGGAAAAGAGGAAGGTCTCAGATAAGGTTCTGGAATTGGTGAGAGAGGACATGCAGGTGGTTGCTGTGACAGAGCAAGATGCAGAGGAGAGGCAGAAACGGCAACAGATGATCCACTGTGGCAACCCCTAAGGGTAACAGCCAGAGGAAAAAGAATGAGATGTTGTAATGTCGGTCTTCACAGATTTGCCAAACATAACACACCTCTGTGAGTAAATGACTACAAATATGAGGCACACATATGGTCAGTGTGCATAACACTGGACAGTTACATGGTATGAGCTCAGTATATCACATGGGTATATATTAGATCTCCGAACGCTTAAAAAAGCGAATGGTGATTAATCGACCCTATGTAAGTTTTGAACTGTCAGAACAGGAAAAAAATCGCTGTTCCAAAAAAAAAAAAAAAAAACACTTGAAACATTACATTAAGTGGGGGGCTTTGCCCCCCACCACTTAAATATACCAACTCCGAGACCACACTACAGTGCCTAAAATGGCAAAGTAACAAGCAAATTCTTTCCCAGGGAAAGAATTTGCTTAAAAGCCGCTTTGATATTTTGCCATTTCAGGCTTTTGAGTTCAACCAAGATGCATTCGAAAGAATGCATCTTTGGTCTTCTAATAGGGAACCTATCACATGCAGTTCAGCACACACATCTGTAACAGTACTTTACTATGCAAATATCATGCATAGGTCTGTCACATTTCTGAGACAAACAAGTATATCATAGTTGTATTTACAAGTAAGATATGGATATGTATGACATCCCAGTAGCTGGCCTAGCATGATCACAGTCAGTATTGTTCAACACACACTCCAGTAGTAGTGTTATTTGAGCCATCCTTTCCTGGCATGACTCAGGAGCCTGATCTATGATCTATGTCACTGCAGACAAACCCAGATGGTATGGCCATCGGTTCTGATCAGCAATATATCAGTACAGCAAGTCTTGTTGAGACATATATGTTAAACTTCCTATTTCCCATTCTTACATACCACCTTCTGCAGTCCATTACATGCTTACTTGTTTGACATTCCTTTTTTTCCAAGTGTAGGTGGTTATATCCTGCTGTTTTTTTTTTTTTTTTTCTCAATGTTTCTCTCTCTCTCATGGATGTAGGGTGAACATCTGTTTTGCATAAGCAGCAGCTTGCCTTTTGTAGGTAATGTTCAAGAGCAACTGATGGTGTGTGCACCATTTGGTGTCCCCCACTTGCTAATTGCATCCAGAACAGCTGTGTTGTTATTTATATAGCCAATGGCATGGCAACACACTCCTATAATTGAGTATGTCATGTGGGCATTGGCCCTTTTCCTTATCAGTGAGGAGGACTTCATGGAGTTGTGTGAACAACAGCATCACATAGGGTATTTGGAAATAACTCTTATAACCAGAACTGTGGAGACAGGCCAACAAAATGGTGGAGAAGGTTCTAGACATAGGGACAGAATGTAAGTATTCTTGTTATACATTTGGATTAATGCTAGTCTAACAGGGTTTGTGTGGACATGGAGTTTCTGCATGATTTTAACTCTGACAGTCTTATGTGCTTGACATAACTCTCAACTGTAGGGTTATCTGCAGAATGGCCAGAGTTTGTACTCCTATGTTTGATGTGTTCATAAGACATTTTTGTCTTTGAAAAATCAGTAGCATACTCTGGAGATTGTAGTCAGTAACTGCTAACATACATTTGTGTTTCTGA
>NC_056729.1:1920094591-1920102091 GCF_019279795.1 Protopterus annectens
AACAAGGTGACATGGCTGCCAATGAGGCACCTGTTCCTTCTTGGCCTATCCTGCAACTATTTCCACCTATGATGGCAGTTGTGTATTGTTGCTGTCCACCACAGGCATTCAGCCTACCTTGAGGGGGTTGATGTCCCGTCAGGTATTGCTAAGGCCATACAGCTATGCAGGTTCTCACATAGTATTGTGGTGTGGGCCTGGATATTGATGCTATTTCCAACATATGGGATGTCCTTCATGTAGGCCTTGCCCCTTTTCCTTGCTTGTGCAAGGGACATTATGGAGGTGTGGGGGCTACAGCTTCACACACAGTAGGCAGAAATACCTCACAGGACAGGACATGTCGAGACAGCCCAACAACATGTGGGACAAAGGTCCAGATTTTGGTACAGATTGTATGGCATGACTGCTGTTATACACACGGAGCATTGGTAGATTGACAGGGTTCATCTGGACATGCATTTACTGAGTGACATGACATCTGACAGTGATATGCCTCTGACATACCTCTCAACTGGCATGTTGTCCACAGAGTGACCAGAGGTTTGCCTGTTATGTTTGGTCAGTTCCTCGAACAATGTATTTTTTTGTGGTGTCAGTAGGATAATGTGAGGATTGTAGTCACTAATTGTTGACATCCATTAGTGTTCCAGACATCATATCCTTCAGGGATGTTATGTTACAACAACACATGTAGCACCAGCTACTGTTTCAGTTTGTAACACCATTCAGGGATGTTATGTTACAACAACACATGTAGCACCAGCTACTGTTTCAGTTTGTAACACCATTATGTGTGATATGCCCCTCTTGTTGGCCCTCTGTCCCCCTAAGTATGTCATGCATTGTCCAGATGTCCTGCACTATGAGGTACAGAGGTATGCTATATCATTAATTACTGTCTGCACTCCAGTTGTCATCCCAGTGACCTAGCAGACTCCTGCACGTGGTATGCAGCAGTGGCCAAGATTATAGTCCCACACCCTGGAAATTCTGTGGAAATCTGTACATATGACAGTTATGTATGCCTGGCTATTGTGAACAGACTGCCAGGATTATGTAGCAGTATTGTGTGTAGATGTTTGTTGGGTTGGGTAGGGGGAGTAGCAGATGTGAGTGCCATACATATTTTTACCTATCTGACTGTGCATGTTGCTACGGCTGCTGGTGGTCTATCAGGTCTGTATGCATGTAGTGGCAGCATGTGAAATGTCCAGTTACACCTCAGGATTCCCAGTACACTGTGATTTTGGCCAGTATATGTCAGTGTAATGTGTGACTGTGAATTAGGATATGTTTGTTCAGACAGTCATTGTACTCTGGAGTTCATTTTGGGTATTGGTATGTTGTTGTGGCTGTGGTACAAATGTTTCTGGGTGGACATTTTTGCACCACTATCTGCTTCTCACTACAGTTCCATCCCTATAGTGCATGCTATATTTAAATATGCATGAGGAATTGCCCAGAGCTGATGTGGGTGAGTGTCTTGTTGGTCTTACTGTGCTTCATAAGCTGCTGGGTGACATGTTTGGCAGCTGTCAGGGGATTTCCATTCTGTTAGATGACAACATTTACACCTCTATACCATTTGCAGGCCTAGACAGTGTCCAGATGTGTGGCTCATATGTTTGGTTTGTTCCCCACACAGTCGTTGTCCTTGGCTAATCAGTAGGATACTCTGGGGAATGCAGTCAGTACATGTTAACATCCACTGGTGTTATATATTTAATATCCCTTAGAAAGATATGTGACAATAAACCCAGTAACACCAGCATCTGTCTAAATTTATAACCACAATATGTCCAATGTACTCCCCTCTTCAGACCTCTGTCCCCCTATTATGTCAGGCATTGTCCTGAGGTCATGCACTAAGAGGTTCAGAGGTATGTTGTATCATTAAAAAAAAAAATATCTGCTTTTACTGTATTTGTGTTTTTTCCTACTTTATTTTGCTTTTGCGTCATCTTAAAGGTACTCAATTGAATTTATTACTGCTTGGTGTAACTCATTCTAAGCCTTTTAGTTTAAGCACCTGGGCTTCAGACCAGTTTTACATTAAGAAGGTTTGTGGTCTGCACTATAGTGGCAGAACAGGTAGCTTACATCCTTCTAAGTTGGGAACTGCTGATTGAGGGCTCAGCGTCTGTTATTCTAAAAAAGTATTAATTCTGGTTTAAGCACTTGGGCTTGAGGCCAGTTATTTTACATTAAGAGGGTTCGTGTCCTGCACTCTTGTGGGAGGAGAGGCTGCACTCTGTCCTTCTGAGCTGGGAATTTCTGGTTAAAGGCTTATAGTGCCTGTATATTTGAACTGCTTCTTACTGAAATTGGTACACCTTGTTTGCTGTAGCATAGACTAGATCCAGGCCTGCTGAATCTAGCTTTGTTTGTATAACTTGAGCACTAATCCAGGCATTCTTTAAAGTATTCAGTTGTATTTATTACTGCTTGGTAGTAACTTGATTATCATTTCTAAGTCTTTTGGATTAAGCACTTGGGCTTCAGACCAGTTATTTTACATTAGGAAGGTTTGTGGCCTGCACTGTGGTGGCAGGACAGGTAGCTTACATCCTTCTAAGTAGGGAACTGCTGAGTGAGGGCTCAGTGTCTGTTATTCTAAAAGTGTATTAGTTCTGGTTTAAGCAATTGGGCTTCAGGCCAGTTATTTTACACTAAGAAGGATCGCGGTCTGCACTCTTGTGGGAGGAGAGGCTGGACTCTGCCCTTCTGAGCTGGGAATTTCTGGTTAAAGGCTTATAGTGCCTGCATATTTGAACTGTTTCTTACTGAAATTTGTACACCTTGTTTGCTGTAGCATAGACTAGATCCAGGCCTGCAGAATCTAGCTTTGTTTGTATGCTTGTTGTTTGTTTATTTCCCTGAAATGCTAATTCCTCCTAAAATGCGGCCTTTTAGCACTTCTGTGGATCCCTAGTGATATCTGCATTGCTTACTGTACTTATTTCCTTGTTTCACTTGAAAGAAAGTTACTGTTTGCCATTTTTGCATTTAAGTTACCTGTAACACATTGCATTTAAGTTACCTGGCACTTGCTCACTAAAGCAATTATATAAATCAGCTCTAAAAAATTAAAGGCACTACACCCTCACAAACTCCCCTTGAGTACCTTGTTCTCCATTGGCCCTTTTTTCAATTATAAAGGAATTCCCAATACTATTCTAGCATGTCCAAAGGTCAGTTGTCAATCTCCTCTCCGGTCCAGCTGATGAATGTGGGAATCTTGAGGCAATGTTACAACTGCCTCATGTATACAGACAACCCTCTCCTCCTCCCAACAAATTCCAACACATGTGAGAGATGCAACCATATAGCCAAACTGGAGGCTAAGCTCTCTCAACTCAGTACTGGCGTAACCAGTCAGGAGGAGAAGGAAACCACACTCACTACAATTCCAGTCTCACATAGACCTACCACGACAACAAAGCAAATACATAAACACACAAAAACATACTCGGAGGCTCTAAATAAAAATCTACCTAAGCAGCAGAGACCTCCAAAGCAGACACCCAAGCAACCGCTACCCCAAAACAAAACACGTGCAACACATAGCTCACAAAGCCAGTGTGCCTAACAGTCACAGCCCTTAAGGCTAAACAACACACCTGATACACTTGTAATAGGTGACTCTATCGTCAGGCACACTGACGTCCCGCTCACCAGGCTGAACAAGGACAAGATCACTGTGAGCTGCCTGTCGGATGCTAGGATCCGCCACATAACACAAGCACTCAGGTCACTCCAAGGCAAGTACAAATATGACTCAGTCATTGTCCATGCTGGTGTGAATGACCTGAGATGTACTACCCTGGACTACATGAAAAGAGACATAGAGGAGCTCTCTGAGCATGTAGCCCAGGCCGGTATGACGCTGACCTTGAGTAGCTTCTTACCCTCACCAAGAATGATGCCACAATATGAAGACAAGATGATCAATTTCAACAATTGGCTTAAGTATTGGTGTCATTCCAAGGGGATCCAATGCCTGTCAGCCTGGGATAACATGCTCGACAAGCCACGATGCTTCGCTAGGGACGGCTTGCACCTGTCACCCCTGGGCTTTTGGATATTGGCAAAGGCTCTTGCTACCCCCATAGTGCCTTTTTTAGGCAAGGCTCAAAAGACAAACCCACCTCCATAGGTATCACAAGGGATAAGAAACTAAGAGTAATGCTACTCAACGTCAGAAGTCTAAACCTCAAGATGCATGCACTCGAAAATCTCCTTAGCATGGAGAACATTGATATCTGTGCAGTAACAGAAACCTGGTTCAAGGCTCCTGAGAGCACTCCAGCACTACCAGGTTATACCTCATACCATGCTTTTCGGCCCCAAAACTTGGACCAAACGACAAAAGGAGGGGGAGTATCAATATTCGTCAAAGATACCCACACCTCCAGGTTGGTGGCACAGCACAAAGCATCAGAGACTATCCATGTGTAACTAACAGTGGGTAAAACTGCCTTCCAGTTTATAGCCTGCTACAGACCACCCTCCCAAACACAGGAACCCCACTCGGCCTTCCTGAGAATACTGGAAAATATGAAGGTCTCTCCAAACACCATTATATTGGGCGACTTCAACTACCCAAACATAGACTGGGAGCATTACTCTAGCTCCAAAACCCTAGCCCAAAGGTTCCTAGAATTTATAAACTCAAATGCTATGGAACAACTTGTTACCACTCCCACAAGAGGAGAAAACATACTGGACCTGATCATCACCAACATGGGGACACTATGCTACAGACCAGAAGTGCATCCCTCACTGGTAAGATCAGACCATAAACTAATCTCACTGGATATTCACATCCTGACCCCACCCCCTGCCCAGAAAACCACAGTGAAAAACTTCTCTAAAGCAAATTTCACATGCCTCAAAACCGAGGTGGAATCCTTCAAAGCCCCTGGGCCTGTGGAAAATACGTCCCAGACCGCAGAATCCTTTATAAACGCATTCTATGACCACCTTCAGGGATGCATGGATCATGCAATCCCAAATAAAACCCAGACCCGATGCTCCAAAGGCAGACGTCCTGTCTGGTCGACCCCAGCCATAAACAAACTATACAATAGAAGGAGGAAGCTACTACATGATAAAGCAAAATTCCAAAAAGAGAAGGCATCTCTGATCAGTATTAGCAAAAAACTACAGGCACTCATAAAATCGTCTAAGGCCAGCTTCGAGAGAAAAATTGCACAGGACACTAAGGATAATCACAAGGCTTTCTTTAGTTATGTTAGGAACCTGGGTGGGAATTCCCAGATATGCTCAGAATTAGTCCAAAATGACAAAAAATACACCAAGCCCACAGACATTGCCAACATCCTAGCTGACAGGTTCAGTGCAAACTCCCCCCCCCCACCAAAAGGGCAAATATCTGTCCCAACAGAGTGCTGCACCCCTGACATCTCAGATGCTCAGGTAAGAGCCGCCCTCTCCAAAGCAAAAAGCACAGCATCAATGGGACCAGATGGTGTCCCGGGCTGCGTCCTACATAAACTACAAGAAGAGCTAAACCCAAACATAAAACTACTGTTCAATCTTAGCCTTACTACAGGATATGTACCCAAAGAGTGGCGTACAGAAACAGTGGTCCCTCTCCACAAAGGTTTTGCCTCAACGGATCCTGGAAACTATCGCCCCATAAGCCTGACTAGCTTGGTCTGCAAAGCTATGGAAAGGATCATCATGGACCTCATAAATAAAGATATTGGGGACCTACAGACACTGGATCCTACCCAGTTTGGCTTTGTTAAGGGCATATCCTTCCTCTTAAACCTGGTTGATTTCTTTGAAACAGTCATCAAGGCCATTGACGAGGGGAAGGTGGTCCACACAGCCTACCTGGACCTCGCAAAAGCCTTCGATACAATACCCCACTCGGGCATTATAGATAAGCTCACCAGCTTAAATATAAACCTCTATGTCACTAGATGGGTTACAAACTGGCTCAAGGACAGAACCCACATGGTTAGAATTGCTGGAGCCATGTCAGACTCCAAACCAGTTACAAGTGGCATCCCACAAGGCTCAGTCCTGGGACCACTCTTGTTCGGTATATATTTCTCGGCGGTACAGACCAACACAGAAGGACTGTGGCTGACCAAGTTCACAGATGACTGCAAACTGGGCGCCATAATCAACTCTCCAGCCGACACAAGAATTCTCCAAAAGGGCCTCATAGAAACAGACAACTGGTGCCAGAGCCATGGCCTCAAGTTAAATGCCAAAAAGTGTATAGTCATCCCTTTTGGCAAAAACAAAGTGCCCACAAATTACCACATAGGTGGTAATCCATTAAGTACAGAAGAAGTCATTAGGTACCTGGGGACCCAAGTTGATTGCAATCTCTCATTCACATCTAGATCAGGGGAGGTCATCGTGCCTCTTTACTCATCCCTCATCAGGCCCATAATTGAGTACAATGCCCCTTTTGGGATGTACCTTACCAGACACCTGCAGCAACTGGAAAGACCCCAAAAGTACCTCACCAAGAGGATCAAAGGGCTCAAACAGATGCCATATGTTGCCCTGTTAAAGAAACTCCAGCTCTACTCAGTGGCATATCGCCTGCTCAGAGGCGATCTGTGCCTGACGTATAAAGCCATGTCCAACCCGGAATTAATGGACATGCTGCACCTCAGAAAATCCAAATCCCATCGAGCTACATGCTCGAGAGACTTGAACCTCAGCACTGAAATAAATAGGACATGCTGGAGGGACAGATTCATAACCCAGAGGCTCCCTTCACTCTGGAATAAAATCCCAGTCCAGGTTAGGCAGAGTCCCACATTGACTCTCTTCAAGAGGAATCTTGATGAGTGGATGGGAGATCATAGATTTACCCCGGCTATCACTTCTGTGTCACTGTTAGACAGAGGCACAGTATACTAACCTCAAAAAAAGGCATAGCAAAATTAATTTAAAATGGGTGGCGAAAGCCAAACACACTCTAGCTAGGATTATAAATGCCCTAGGGCAGATAGCATAGTATGAACCTATGAACCTATTACTTATTGCCTTTATTCCTGCTACCATCCCAGTGATGTCATAGACCCCAGCCATGTAACAAGGAAGCGGCCATAGATATACATCCTGTGTCTATACATTCTGTGGTAAACTGTACATTTGAGAAGTCTGTGTATGTCTGGCCATTGTTAACAGACTGTCAGGACTGTGAATCAGTGTAGTGTGTACGTTATTTGGGCTGTGTAGGGAGGGGGGTACATGTGAGTGCCATGGGCCATTTCTATCTGACTGTGCATGCTGCTTCAGTTTCTGGTTCCCTATCACCTGTATATGTTTGTATGGGCAGACCGTGACATGTCTCATAACACCTCAAGATTCCCACTACACTGTGACTTGGGGCAGTATATGTAGGGGTAATGTGTGACTGGCAAATAGGATATTGTTGCTCACACAGTCATTATAGTGTAGTGTTCAGTTTGCTTACTGGTATTTCACTGTGACTGTGGTGCA
>NC_056729.1:1920107091-1920144591 GCF_019279795.1 Protopterus annectens
GATTCCCACCCTTTGCCATCATTGGACCATTCTGAATATGCTGAGCTAAGCTAAGCAATGGGCAAACCCGCTTAGCTAATGTTGGCAGTCCTTAAAGGGATAGATGTTGGGCACTGCTTACCAATGCACAAATCTGCGTAGCTGGACTAACTATTGCTTAGCATTTACATTTAAGCAATGCTACACCAGCTTAGCATAGCTTAGCACTACTTTGCATTGCTCATATTTCATTTTATAAAGTATCATGATTGTGTGATTAATTCCTCATTACTGACATATTATAATTTTATGTTTGCCTTCCATGACATTCTCCTATGTGCTTTCATTAAATTATATTCTTGTGTGACTATACTGTATGGGGCACTTGTGTTTATATGGGGGTTTCACATCTTTTCTAGACTGACATCTCACATTTGGACCTGCTACACTATCCTGGTTGACAAAAAATAGTTGCTACATAATTTAAGTTTACAAAAATAATTTTAACACTACTTTCCCATAGAAAAATAAGGTGTCTTTGTTGGTATTTGAACTGTGAACACCTGCATGTAAAGCCAGGACTCTAACCACCACACTATTTTGGCTTGGAAATTTCATGTGCATATTTGTATTTATCTCCTACAGGATGTTTAAGCTATGCTATGCTGATGGCCATAATGAGCACACCCACTTAGCTACGCTTAAACATTCCATAGGCTTGAAAAAAAAGTTTATATTATTTTTATATTATTATGTTATATACGTGAGTTTTGTGGTGTTATGACAACTCATTGAGGACTGCAATCATGAAATAATGGCATTCATTTTGCTTTCAAGCTTCTATCCTTCAGGGACTCCTGCTAATACATATCCTTTTATCTATCAACCTTCTACGTGTGTGAGGGCAATTTTTCAGGTGTGTCCCTAATGTATTATTTATTCCCTCATCATTTGTGTCTTTGTTGACATGCACTGCTGTAAGGGAATGTTGGCATACATTTGCTTTCAGACTTCTACCCTTCCATAATTCATGCTAATGTATGACCTGTTCTCTACCAACGTTCTATGTTTGTGAGGTCTATATGTGTGTTTTGTCACTTTTGGGGGATTTATCCCCATTTATGTGTGAATTTGTACAGATTTCCTGCTTTAGCAGTTTGCAGAAGTGTCATATGGCACTTTAGCAATGTAGGAGGTGTGTCACAGAACCTGTAACAAACCTCCTGAATTGCTTTCTTGTTGCAGATGTTTATTTCAGTGTCCATGGACACTGAAATGATCATTATTTCATTTCAGTGACTGTGGACACTGCAATACTGGCATAATATTAGACTAAAGCTCTAATATTATGCCAGTTCAGCTTTGAAAGTGTCATACAGCCCTTTCTGAGTGCAGGGGGCGTGTTCAGTGTCTGTGCACTACTTGGACACATCCCCTGCACTTGTTCATTTTTGTCTCCATATAGCAAGTACAGCAGTGTGCCTTCATGAATATTTAAGGTGTGCTGTTGTGGTAAATGGACACAAACCACTCTGTGCAAGAATACTCTTACTCTTATTCTTGCACAGATTTTGTTGAATCCAGGGGAAGGAGTAAGTCAGTACAGCTATTTAAACTCCTGTCATACATCATGCTTAGAAAATAGGTAGGCAGTCACTAGGGCAAATACTTCATAACCTCATGCAAGGCATGCTGAAAGATCCTAATAGGAGAAAATACATTTTATGGAAAACTTTTTAAAGTGAAGTAAACTGCAGGTGTCACATCCATTAACCAATAATTAGCTGACAGTCTACATCCAAGAGGTCAGCTAGCAGCGCTAAGTTCTTGGGCCCAAGCACTTTGGCACTGGACTGCTTCCCTTCTCTAAAGTAAAACACAATTCTATATCACTGATGGATTGTATTGGGAAAATGTCTCTCATGCTTAAGCATTCAGTTGATTTCAACTTATTTGCTATACAGTAGGAAAAACTTTGTTGACACTGCTGAAGTTGTTGAAGAACAGAAACTAAAGAAATTATATAAAATCTTTGGCAGAACACCACGGCTTGGTTGCTGTTGGTTAAGACACTCAACAAAACAAACACTTGGGTAGAAAACCACTTTATTTGATAAAATGCAAGAAAAACAATTAGCGCTTTCAGATGTATTAGCCTTCATCAGATCGTAAATGTGCAATCATCTAAACCATTTAAAAATAGGATAACAGCCAATTATCCATTACTAAAACAAACTGACCAATAAAAACATTTCCTGCTAACTTAAGCATTCATCATTAAAAGATCCAATGGTAAATCACTTGAAAAACAATGAATCAATGGCTAATGAAAGGTGGAGTTAAAGCAGTAATAGCATTACATCCAATTGACAAACATATATGCAAGTTAAGTCTTCCTATAGATATATTCATAGGTTGAAAATAATTTTGTTGGATTCATAAGGCATAAATGTTTTCTACATAACCAGACTCTTTCGATAAGTTGTAAATCATCTCTCTAGTATAAGGGCCATACAAGCAGAAATCAATGACGTCCGCAATGAGGCGTAGTGCTGGAAATTATTTATACATATACACAAAAGTTGTTCTCTGAAAACTAACATAAATAGTTCAAGTAGCCAGCTTTCAATGAAGTTATAACAGTAAAAAAACTGCCAGCAGTGGAAAACGAAGAGAAAATGCCACAACCTTGTTTAATGCATTTTCTTCCAATTTAATACCATGAACTTCATCAGAATAACATCCATAATTGTTTCAAGGTTTAAATAAGAAATAATATACATCATGTGATCAAATAGACCAATAGAATACATAAACCACTTAATGTGTTCTTCTAATCAATCACAGAAAAAAAGACACACATTTTACTTAAAATATTATACTGAAAAATATTGATGTGAAAATTCTTTGAATATATAAACAATGAATATTAGATATAAAAACATACTTATTACTATAATCTTTGTGCTTGTAAAAAGCACTTTATATTAATCATGTCATTCAATCCAGGAAGCTGGTCCGCATTTAACAAAATTTGCCATAATGTCTCTTTACATTCTAAAAGTACTTTATAATTTCCAGTGAACATATCATCATTAACTTTCTCTAAGACAAAAAAGGAAAACTTTTTATAACTAGAACAACTAATGGCATGTTTAGCTAAAGTGTTTGACATATCTTTTTTGCGTATAGCTAAAATGTGTTCGTATATACATCTGTGCAATGGTCTAGTTGTTTTCCCTATATAAAATGTTCACAATTGACGCACTTAGCAACATAAACCACATTTTTGGTCTTACAGGTGTAATGTCCCTTACAGTGAATTGTCTTGTTAATATGCTTAAATAACACAGTATTGGTGCCTGAAATGTACCTACATTGTTTACATGTTCCACAAGGGAACGTGCCTAAATTGAAACTGGTCTGAACATTAGTGCAACCCTGAGTGTTTCTGTCAAGAATGGTCTTGATGTTAACTGTCTTTTTATATGTGAAAAGGGGGTAACTGCCAACAATTTTGCACAGATCAGTGTTACCTAATAGTACTTTCCAATTATTCCAAATTATGTTTTTAATAAAAAACATCTAATTTGTAATAGGGAAAGCTAAACTATAACTACTACATAAATCACTGATTTATCCACAACTGGACAAATAGTGTGTTTTAAAATGGGACAAGCCTTACTAGATCTAAAACCAATGACTTCTTTAATATGCTTAAAACCAAACTTTGTCATAACCTCTTACTGTAAAAAATCCAGTCAGCTTTACTGTTTCATCATAAAAAATGTCATCTCTACTAGTTAAATGACTTAATCTAATAAATTGTCCCTTAACAACACCACGTTTCATAAAAAATTGGATGTAAACTGTCATGGTGCAAATATTGGTTGACAAAAGTAGACTTTCTGAAAATACAACTTTCAAACTGCATACCCTCATTATTGATAGTTAAATGTAAATCCAAAAAATTAATATTATCACCAATGTTGCCTACTGTAAATTGCAAAAAATTGGTGGAGTTGTTTAAATATTGTACGAAGGTATGAAAAGAACCAACATCCCCATTCCATAGAAAAAACAAATCATCTATGTAACATTTGTAAAATTAAATGTTTTTTGATAGGGGGTGTGAAAGAAGAAATTTATTCTCCCACATTGCCTTTACCAAATTAGCAAAACAGGGGGCTAGCCTTGAGCTCATAGCAATGCCTGAAATTTGTTGAAAGTAAGTGTTTTCAAAAATGAACAAATGATTTTCCAATACCACTTCCATCAAAGTACACACTGTGTTAACCATGTCATTCTCAAGATTAGTATGTCAACTTAAAAATTCTCTCAAATATTCCACCCCTATTACTTGGTTTATACTTGTGTATAATGATGTCACGTCTAATGATGCAAATTTGACTGTTGTGTCAAAATTATGTAATCAACCCAAATTTTCTAACAAGTGCCATGAATCCCTCAAATAAAATTTTGTTTTCTGCACTATCAGGTTCAAAAGTTTGTCCAACCAAACAGAGATGGATTATGTCTTAGAAAAACTGGCCGACACTATTTGTCTAAAAGGAGGATTCATTCCATTTTTATGTAACTTAGGAATCCCAAATAGTGTGGCCAGTTTAGGAAATTCAACTGTTAAAAAACTGTAAACAGAATAATCTATACTATCTTGACTAAATAAGTCAAATAAACAGGTGTCCAGTCTCAAAAAACTTTTAGTGATGTCTTCTTTGGTGACTGTTCTGTAACAATTTTGATCACTAAGTAAAGAGTTCATTGCCAACCTATAATCAACAGACTTCATAATGACAATAGAACCACCTTTGTCTGCTTTCATAATATGCCAATTTTTATTATTATCTAAATCATTTAAAGCAGACATTTCAGAAGGGATTAGATTAAATATACCTTCATCATGGTGTCTAATCTTTTTGAACTCCTGCTCACACATCTTTCCAAAAACCATCAAAGTAGGATTTAATAAAGGATTGTATGTACTTCTTTTTTTTACATTCAAAATCCTTAGGTTCAGGTTTAGAAATACCATTAAAATATACTTCAAATTAAGTTTCCTTAAGTACAATTTGAAGTCGACTATTAACCTAGAAACATTAACATGATTTGATGGAATAAAAGAAAAACCTTTTTTAAGAACAGAAATCATGTCACTTGACAACATATCATCAGTTAAATTACAAACATTAATAGTTCAAGTAGCCAGCTTTCAATGAAGTTATAACAGTAGAAACATTTGTAGCCTAAGTCATATCACATACAAAAACATTGTTAACGAAAAGCATCTTCACATAGTAAGCAACAATGTCAGTGTAACCAGTCATTAGGGTTTATGCAAACGAACATTGTAGAGAAAGCTTACTATAGGTCTCCCAATGGAAAACACCAGCCAATGGCCATTGTCAAATGTATAACCAATCATTCAGTTCCAAGGAAATCCTAGCCATTCATGACAAAAGTGAAGGGCTTCTACACCAAAACGTAAGGCTACAAATTAATTGCAAACAAAAACAATAATAATAATCCTGTAAAAACTAACATATATATTCCAATTAACTAACTTTCAATAAAAGTAAAACAATAAAACTAAAACCATTAGTAACTTATATCATATAAAGTACAAACTTATTATCAATAAAAACATCTTTGCATAGTGAATAACAAAAGCTGTATTACCAATCATCATAATTTATGTAGATTAGTATCATGGAGAAGGCTCAGTATGGGTTTCCTAAACATTCACTGTAGTGGATAATTCAAAAAACTATAATCCATCAGCTCTATTTAACAGAATACAATCAACATAGCTTATGTGAATAAGTATTATGAGAAAGCTCGCCATTGGTTTCCCAGGGGAAAACACCAGCCACTAACTATTACCAACTGCATAACGAATCGTTCAGTTCTCTTGAAAATAACAACCAGTTAAAACAAATACATCCAAAGGGCTACACAGTCAAACCCTTCTTGGAAGGTAAGCAGAAAAATCTTGCTAGCCATACACCAATGACTTTCATAGTAAAAAAATAAGACCAACACTCATTATAAACATTATTCATTTTGTTTAGATGTCCTTGTGATCAATTTTATTGTATTCACGATTTTCGTTATTTATTTTTATTGGAAGGTTAGTTACCTCCAATATATTTGCTTTCTTTGGGTGATCATTTTTTGGTTTGCTATTTATTCTTGTTAGTAAGACATGACATCCTTGCCTGTTGAACAGCACAAGCTAAACAACTAGACTAAGATGTTGTGGGCGGTCGCTAGTTGACCTGTCCTTTGCCTCTATTAACAAGGCATGATGTTATTGTCTGCCATTCCAACAACTCTAGTTAGCTATTTTTGCTAGGATGTTGTTATGCGATCATCGGTACCTTCTGAGCTTTACCTATTATTATTGTTGTTTGCTTTATAGTCACTACAGGGCCAGTGACAGCTGATGGATTTTAATATATATTTTTTATTTTTCAAATTTTTTATTTTTATTGTTTATAATGAGACCAATGGTGAGCTTTCTCATAATCCTTATTCACATAAGCTATGTTGATTGGATTCTGTTAAATAGATCTGATGGATTATAGTTTTTTTAATTATCCACTACAATGAATGTTTATTTTGTTTTTTCATCACGAAAGTTATCAGTGCACTGCTGATAAGGTCTTTCCCACTAATAGACAGTATTTAGTCTGTTCTCAACAGGGGTTTGGTTTCGTAGACTTTTAGCTATGTCTGTCATGATTAGAAAAAAATAAAAACAAATACCGAAACTGGAGCAGTTAACCGTTTATTGCAATTCGAACAACTTTCAATTCGAACAACTAAGAGCTTTCGCCAAATAGTCCAAAGGCATCTTCGGAGTTGTTCAAACATTCTCCCCAAACAAGTTAAATACTACTGACTATTGTTACAATGCCCAAGCACCTACCCACCCTTTTTGGTGCTCAAACTTTTAAAATGACAGTACCTTTTTCAAAAACCTATTAATCTTAGAATTACACACAAATTTGAACATTATATTCAAAATATTTTCTATTCTTAAATTTCACTAAACAAAATACAAAATCTATTTAAAATTATTTTAAAAGTGCATTATACAAACTTTATAAATATTGAAAAATAGACATGTCAAGCAATTTGGTTATGTCTAATTTTCAAAAATGGCTTGATAGAAATAAAATCATTCAAGCCAGGTTCCATGGAAGTGTTTAACTTCAGTTGCAAGAGGGATTCTTTAATTTCTAGTAACAAATCAATATCACCTCCATATTCAATCTTAAAAAACTCTATCAATCACAAAAAACACAATCTTTTTAAAATTGATACATCTTTCCAAATGTACAAAAAGAGCATTATGTACATCTTTATTCCTGATAGCCCTTACATGTTCACCTATCCTGTCCCTCAGCCTCCGGATGGTTTTACCCACATAGAAGCCTGGACAGGATAGGCAAGTAGCCACATATACCACATGTGTCGTGTTGCAATTAACCCTACCAGGGCATGAAATAGAAATGTCACTACCTTGAATGAAAACATAAGGTCCATCATTTATGTATCTGCAAAATTTGCAATTCTCACATTTCAATTTAATAATAGTCACACAAAAAGACATGGTTCAGAGTGCCAGAATATGATTTGGGGTGAATGCCTGATTGATCTTTAGAAACACCAACATGGAACCAGCAATTATCTTCTTTTGAGAAACGGTGTTACAAATATAGCTCATTACAGTTGGACAATTCATTTTTGAAAAAATCTTTGTACTTAATACAAGTGCCCAAAGGTTTGAGACTTTGGAAACTCCCTATGGGAATATATAGTGGGACTTCAGATTATTGTGAGTTAATTGCTGTTTTGGATAAAGCAGGTTTTGAAATTATGGATATTATAGTAAAAAACAATGACATTAAACTTAAAGAGTTGCAGGATGAAATTTCAAAACTGAATAACAGTATTGTGAATTATGCTTTATTTACACCATATAATGACAAATACAAAAAATTGTTGCATGATGTTGATAAATTTGTAAGTAAAAATGTTACTATTAAGCAGCGTAAGATTGTACGTGATACTGAACAGTACAAAAATAATAAAGCGTATCCAGATGCTATTAAAAAAGGCCCAACTGTGGTGGATGGAATAAACTCTAGGAATATACCTAGGGGTGATATTGATAACAATAGGGGGCATTATAACATGGATACTAATAGAGGGAACATGGATGAAGAACCAGAGTTTTTTTTACCAGGGGAGCCCCTGAGGTCCGAACGCCTGAGGAACCAGGCAAATCAAAATTTGCAGAACCCAGTAGATGGGTGGAAGCAGAGTGATTATTACTCCCAAGGGAGGTCTTGGAACAACAAACAGTCCAAGAGATGGAAATAAATATAAATCCTGATGTATGGTTAAATAATATTAATAGTGAAGCATGGTTAGAAGAAGGGGGGTTAGTTTGTCAGATGATAAAACAGAATGGTTTTACCATTTATAATTATTCTGATTTGGATTTAAGTGAAGAATATTTCACGTTGTTAAAGAAGGGTATGTCATTTGTTCCTAGTTTACATATGACTGTTGCTAGAACTTTAGTTAACTTAAAAATGTATACTAGGCAAATTAATCTAAAGATGTTTTTTAAAGATAGAAATGTGCAATGGATGGAGAACAAAGCCCTGACTCGTAAAAGTACTTTTGTACCCCCAAGTAATGTTGAGATAGATATGTTTGAAAGAATGTGTGAAAAACAGATTCGTACATTGGCTATCAATAGTGGCAAAAATAATCAAGATAAAACTAAAAATACAACAAAATATAATATGACAAAGAATGAAAATAATTTATTATGGTCTTTAGCTAAAAATAAGAATCTAAGAATAATGACCCCCGATAAGGGAAGGGGCATTGTTATTATGCCTTATATCGATTATGTTATAAGAATGGAGAAAATACTAAATGATGAATTAACTTATGCAAGAGCATCAAGGCATGAATTGAATAGGGCATATTCTTGGGTAGACATAATTTTATCACAGATGTTTCTTGAAGGACAAATCAATGAAAAAGAAAAATAATTTCTAACAGTGGAAAAGTGGGTTCTGCCAACAATTTTTGGTATCCCCAAAACAAATAAATCTATTGCGGATCCATCTTTTAGGTCAATTGTTTCTGCAAGGGGATCTAAAACTGAACCCATATCAGCTTGGATTGAGAATAAATTAAAGCATTTGTTGAATAACGTTGACCATATATTTAAGGATTCTTGGCACTGTTTGAGTAGATTGTCAAAATTTAGAAATATCAATTAATTAAAATATAGTTTTTTGACAATTGATGTAGTCAATTTTTTTTCTGTAATTCCACATGATAGAGGCATTGAAATGTTTCAAAATAGTATTATTAATTTGGGGGTTTCTGACATGGCTTTAGTCTGAGTATTAGTTGATTTTATAGGGATAGTTTTAAAAAATTATTTTCTCATGTTTGAATGTGAAATTTTTCATCAAATTTCCGGAGTGGCGATGGGGGCAAGATGTGCCCCCCATTTTTGCAAACTTAGTGTTACTTGATTGGGAAAATGAATTAATTTTAAAAACAGAATATAATGAGAGAATTTTGTCGTATAGCAGATTCCTTGACAATATATTATTAATTTTGTGGAAAGGGGATGAAAATGAAGCTGATCAATTTGTAAAATATCTGAACGGAACTACTGACTTCTTGAAGTTTACTAGTGCCTGGAATAAAGACTGTACTAACTACCTAGATATTAGTTTATCGAATATGGTGCATAATTTAGAAAGTACAATATATAGGAAGGCTTCATACTCAAATACTTTGTTAGATTTTGACAGTAATCATCCACACCATCAAAAACGTAGTGTAGTTAAAGGACAGATGGTACGACTTTCAAGAATAATTAGTAGTGATTAAGTCTTCCATACAGAAATTTATAAACTTATAGGTATGTTCCTGGAGAGGGGTTACCCTTTAAAATTATTATTGAATATCAAAAAAGAAGTTATTAAGAAAAGGGAACAAACATCTGCACCTATTTTATTGTTTGATTGACAGTCTAAGGATAAAAACAAATATTCATTGCAAGAGAGTAACATGACTAGTGCCATGGTCTTGGAATATAATGATAGTAGCTCCAAGATTGTTAACATTATAAACCAATGCTGGGAACTATGTTTCCACTGGGATATGTTAACAATTCTTGGAAAAAAAGCCCCAAATAGTTTTTAGTAGGGGAGAAATATAAAAAATATATTAGAGGCTAAAGTGAATAAACTAACATATAAATATAATATGTCGAAATGTGAGAATTGCAAATTTTGCAGATATATAAATGATGGACCTTATGTTTTCATTCAAGGTAGTGACATTTCTATTTCATGCCCCTGGTAGGGTTAATTGCAACACGACACATGTGGTATATGTGGCTACTTGCCTATCCTGTCCAGGCTTCTATGTGGGTAAAACTATCCGGAGGCTGAGGGACAGGATAGGTGAACATGTAAGGGCTATAAGGAATAAAGATGTACATAATGCTCTTTTTACACATTCGGAAAGATGTATCAATTTTAAAAAGTTTGTGTTTTTTGTGATTGATAGAGTTTTTAAGAATAAATATGGAGGTGATATTGATTTGTTACTGGAAAGTAAAGAATCCCTCTGGCAACTGAAGTTAAATGCTTCCATGGAACCTGGCTTGAAAGATTTTATTTCTATCAAGCCATTTTTGAAAATTAGACATGACCAAATTGCTTGACATGTCTATTTTTCAATATTTATAAAGTTTGTATAATGCACTTTTAAAATAATTTTAAATAGATTTTGTATTTTGTTTAGTGAAATATAAGAATAGAAAGTATTTTGAATATAATGTTCAAATTTGTGTGTAATTCTAAGATTAATAGGTTTTTGAAAAAGGTACTGTCTTTTTAAAAGTTTGAGTGCCAAAAAGGGTGGGTAGGTGCTTGGGCATTGTAACAATATTCAGTAGTATTTAACTTGTTTGGGGAGAATGTTTGAACAACTCTGAAGATGCCTTTGGACTATTTGGTGAAAGAGCTTAGTTGTTCGAATTGAAAGTTGTTCCATTTGCAATAAATGGTTAACTGCTCCAGTTTCGGTATTTGTTTTTATTTTTTTCTAAATGTCTGTCTTGATTGGCCAATATATTTTTTAGGGAACTGAACGATTGGTCATGTACCTGATAATGGTCAATGGCTGGCTGTTCCCTTTAGGAAACCCATAGTGAGCGTTCCCCATGATACTCATCTACATAAACTATGATAATTGGTGACACGGCTTTTGTTATTCACTATGCAAAGACGTTTGTATTGATAATAATTTTGTACTTATATCTTTAGTTTTATTGTTTTAGTTTTATTGAAAGTTAGTTAATTGGAATATATATGTTAGTTTTTACAGGATTATTATTATTGTTTTTGTTTGCAATGAATTCATAGCCTTATGTTTTGGTGTAGAAGCCCTTCACTTTTATCATGAATGGCTAGGATTTCCTAGGGAACTGAATGATTGGTTATACATTTGACAATGTCCACTGGCTGGTATTTTCCATTGGGAGACCTATAGTGAGGTTTCTCCACAGTGTTCATTTGCATAAACCCTAATGATTGATTACACTCACATTGTTGCTTACTATGTGAAGATGCTTTTCATTAACAATGTTTTTGTACATGATATGACTTAGGCTACAAATGTTTCTACTGTTATAAATTCATTGAAAGCTGGCTACTTGAACTATGTTAGTTTTATGAGAACAACTTTTGTGTATACGTATAAATAATTTTCAGCACTATGCCTCATTGCGGAAGCCATTGATTTCTGCTTATATGGCCCTGATACCAAAGAGATGATTTACAACTTATCAAAAGGTTATGTATAAAACATATTTATGCCCTATAAATCCAGCAAAAATGTTTTCGACCTATGAATATGTCTATAGGAAGACTTAATTTGCATATATGTTTGGCAATTGGATGTAATGCTATTACTGCTTTAACTCCACCTTTCATTAGACATTGGTTCATTGTTTTTCAAGTGATTTACCATTGAATCTTTTAATGATGAATGCTTAAGTTAGTAGGAAATGTTTTTATTGGTCAGTTCATTTTAGTAATGAATGTTATTGGCTGTTATCCTATTTTTAAATGGTTTAGATCAGGGGTCTGCAACCTTCACTATCCAAAGAGCCATTTCTGAGCCCACCAAGTTAAATTCATCAGGAGCCACAACAGCTCTTTGACCCCTAAAATGAAGATAGAGCATATAATGTTTCATATCTAGTTATACTAAATATAAAATAACTATGTGTATAAGAACAATACCTAACATCCGTCCATAATTGTATTCCTGTGTTGGGATTGCTTGATCTGTGTGTGTATAATCCTCAGAGGTACAGTGAGCCATTACAGCAGGGTTGAGGCTTTAGACCTGCAGGTTGCAGACCCCTGGTTTAGATGATTGCACATTTACGATCTGATGAAGGCATATACAGCCGAAAGTGCTCAACATTTTTATTGTGTTTTATCAAATAAAGTGGTTTTCTATGCAAGTGTTCATTTCATTGAGTGTCTTAACCAACAGCAACCAAGCCGTGGTGTTCTACTGAAGATTTTATCTCGTTTATTTTCTATACAGGTATGTTTGATGGTAACTGCATGAACAGTCCAGACACACACAAACATACATTCCTCATAGAGGTTTGTTATGCAGCAGTCAATTAGAATTCTAATGTGCTTTTGTAGCAATCAGATTACTGACCACTTGATAAGGACTGAGTACTCAACAGTCCCTAAACATGTGTCTCCCAAAACATTGCCAATGTTTAATGATGACATCAAGTATCACTGGAAAAAAATGCAAAACAACTTTAATATTACAAAATATAATTTGGAATAGGTATTTTAAAGTATCTGTATATTTATCAGCTCTTCTTTCCAAACCAAAATATTTAGCTCAAGAGATCAGCACCTGCAATGTGCTGTACTTATAATTTTTACGCTGCAGCAATTTTAAACCACACTGCAGGTTTAATCTCTTTAACTTCCTTCTTCCACATCTTTTATCAGGTCAAACACATGATCTCTGATTAGTGATAACTGTTGAGAAATCATTAGTATAAGGACTGCTCTAATTGCATACCTTAACAAAAGGTACAGCCAGTTCTCTCACTTCAGAAATCAAAAAGCCAGTTTCTGATGGCTAAAAGATGCAAAGACATGCTTACTCCTTATCTTCTCCTCCATATTTCTGAGTGACAACATCCGTCTGTTTCCATTCTGGCCTAAGGATACTATTTAAGTTCATAATTTCATATGTTCATAGGTGTTTACTAGGCTAACAATCACAAGGGCCTTTTTAAGCCCAGCCATGCATCCCAAGTCTCTGACAAGTTCAGTTACCCTTCATAAGTATAAGCAGGGGATTGTGAGATGAAACATTTACAAGCAGGGGCCTGACAGATGAGCCATTTATAGGTTGTTTGTGTCCATTAGAGACATTGTTGCCAAACAAGCAATGAATTTCCTGTTCTCTATCCAACTGTCCATGTTGCACTTGAATTAGGTTAGGGAGGAACTCTGCTTCACATGGATGAAGAGCCTGTTCCAAAGTCAGGGTAGTCTCGGGAATACATACCTGTCTCTCCAGCAGATCCTATTTCTATCACAGGCAAAGATTAAGTCTTTATAATTGGTATTATTTCTGGTGCTCTTTGTTTTATGGATATGCAGGAGGTCCATCAGACTGGAGTCTGACAATGCCCTGTATGCCAGGCATAGATTTCTCCTCAAAAGCCTGTAGGAGACAAAATATTGGGATAGAGCCTTGAGGTGGTCTGCACAGAACATTTTGCTTATGCCCTGTATTCTTTTAGTGACTAACCTCTGTGGGCATTCCAATCATTGGATATGCCTGGTTAGGTGCATACCAATGGGGCATTGTACTCAATGATAGGTCTGATAAATGCCCAATACAGTGGAACAATGACTTCCTTGAGCTTAGATGCCATACATTTGTTTATAAGATGTGCAACATAGAATGACTTCCTCCCTACTGTAGACATGTTATGATCAAAGGCTAGATTGCTGTCTATGTGTGTCACTAACTACCTGACTACCAGGTCGTTTCTAAGGGGCATGTTGTCAATATGTTGTTATCAGGGGTGGATGATGTTCCGAAGGATACTATAATGCATCTCTTGGCATTTAGCTTTAGTCTATGGCTCTAACACCAGTAGTTTGTCTGTCAGACCTTCTTGGAGAACATTTCTGTCAGTGAGGGATTCAATGAGCGCTTTAAATTTGCAATGATCTGCAAATTTAGTCAGCCAGAGACCATTGACATTGGCTTTGCGTTCAGAAGTAAATACCAAAAAGGACTGGTCCAAGTACTGATCCTTGAGGGACTACACTTGTGACTAGCCTCTTTGTAGAGGTAGACTCCCAAGTTCTAACTTCCTGAGTCCTGTGTTTGAGTCAGAAGGCTATCCACCTAGTGACATATGGGCTTGTACCGAACCTCTTAATTAATCGGTTAAGCAAAAAGTTTACTAGGAAAACAAAAAACAGTTGCCTGCCCTCCAACCATAACAAACAAAACAAAATTAAAAATTCTACAAAGTGGAGGGCTTCAACCCCCCACCCCCCAACTGAATATACCAACTCTGAGATCACACTATCATCATCATCAGAAGCAGCAGCAGCCTCCCATTTTCCCATTTGTCTACATGGGGTTGGGGTGTCATGTGCCACTCAACCTCAACCCATAAGACAAAAAAAACATACCCACCACACTAGTCATAGGTGACTCTATAGCCAGGCACACTGATGTCCCACTTGCCAGGCTAAACAAGGAGAAAGTTACTGTCAGCTGCCTGTCAGCTGCCAGGATCCACCACATAACGTATGCACTCAGGACATTCCACAACAAGTACAAATATGACTCTGTCATTGTCCATGTTGGTGTGAATAACCTGAGACATACCTCCCTGGACTACGTGAAAAAGAGACATGGAGGAGCTCTTGGATCTTGTAACCCAGGCAGGTATGACCCTAGCTCTGAGTAGCATCTTGCCATTGCCCAAAATGATACCACAGTACATGGACAAAATGATTGACTTCAACAATTGGCTAAGCTTCTGGTGTTATTCTAAGGGCTCCAGTATCTGTTTGCCTGGGATGACATGATCGACAGACCATGATGCTTTGCCAGAGATGGCCTGCACCTGTCGCCCCTGGGATTCTGGATACTAGCTAAGGCTCTTGCCACCCCTATAGTGCCTTTTTTAGGCAAGGTTCAAATGACAAATTCACCACCGTAACAGGTACAAGTAAACAAAATCTGAGGGTAATGCTACTCAATGCTAGAAGTATAAACATCAAAATGCACTCACTCAAGGCACTCCTTAAAATGGAGAACATCGATATCTGTGCAGTGACAGAGACCTGATTCAAGGCTCCAGTCAGCATCCCTGCATTACAAAGTTATAATTCATACCACACCTTTCGGCCACCTAACCTGGACCGAAACACTAAAGGTGGGGGTGTGTCCATATTAATTAAGGATATCCACACCTCCAGGCTAGTTGCTCAACATAATGCATCTGAAATTAATCAAGTGCAACTAACACTGGGCAAGACTGCAATCCAGGTTGTAGCTTATTACAGATGCCCCACCATGCCTCAGGATTCCCACTCCTCGTTTCTTGATATACTGGAAAATATTAAGGTACCGCCCAATACCCTAATAATGGGCAATTTCAACTACCCTACCATCAGTGTGGAAAACTACTCATGTACTAACTCATTTGCTTAATGTTTTCTGGAGCTCATAAATTCAATGCTTTGAATCAGCTTGTCCATACCCACATCAGGGGCAGCAATATCCTGGATCTGGTCATTAACAATATGGGTAACTGGTGTTCCATGCCAGAGTTCAACTCCTCACTGATCAGATACAACCATAAGCTACTAACCCAAGACATCCATATCCACCCCACCCCCATTAAGGAAACCACCATAAAAAACTGCTCCAAAGTCAACATCATGCTTCTTAAGACAGAAGTGGCAAACTTAATGAGACCCATGCAGACAGAAAATAGAGGTACGACTGCTGAATCTAATATGAATGCACTGTATAAGCATATACATGACTGCATGGATTGTGCCATCCCCAACAGAACCAATATACTATCCTCCAAAAAGGAAGCCAATCTGGTGGTCCCCTACCATAAACAAACTCTACAACAGAAGGAAGAAGCTGTTGCAAAAAAGAGTAAAATCCCAGGATTGGAGGAACTCCCTGGTCAGCCTCAGTAAGAAGCTGAGATCCCTCATAAAATCCTCCAAAGTTAGTTATGAAAATAAAATTGCCACTGATTCTAAAGACAACCACAAAGCATTCTACAGATATGTCAAAAATCTCAATGGCAACACTCAGACCTGCTCTAAGCTACAGCACAATAGCACTAAATATACAGAACCAACTGATATTGCCAACATCCAAAACCACAAAAGTAAAGCAAAGATTATCCAGACGACAAAAAACAGTAATATATCCTTTATTAAAAGCACAAAAACCTCTCTAGCGCCTCAGCAAAAAAGCCTTCCAAGAGATAACAATAGTAGAAAAAAGGATCTCTTATAAAGATTCTTCAATTACAGTAAACCAATAAAACAATTAAACAATCTAATGCCATTAACTCTTTACAATAAATATTTCCAGGTACATTCCTGGTTTAATCCACCAGGTGTCAAAGTATTATACCTCAAAATAAAAACTACTTTAAACAATAACTTGTTTTTTAAGCAAGTTATATTCATTGCTTTAACTTGTTCGAGAATACAATCTCTCAAATCTGAATAAACTCCCCCATGTACCACATTAAAATGGGAGGCAATAGGATTTTCCAGTTTATTATTTTTAATATCTCAAATGTGTTCCTGCAGTCTAACCTTAAATGACCTCTTACTCTCACCTATATAAGGTACTTGGGCTTGTGGAAACTGTTCAGTTTGCCCATATGTGACTAGATTTTTTGATAAAATTAATGGTCTGAAATTCAGACCAGTAACAGAGTCTACCTGTAATGCAGTAGGTATTATTTATGCCCTTAAGTGTCCCTGCAATCTGTTTTATATAGGTAAGAGTAAGAGGTCATTTAAGGTTAGACTGCAGGAACACATTCAAGATATTAAAAATAATAAACTGGAAAGTTCTATTGCCTCCCATTTTAATGTGGTACATGGGGGAGTTTATTCACATTTGAGAGGTTGTATTCTTGAACAAGTTAAAGCAACGAATATAACTTGTTTAAAAAACAAGTTACTGTTTAAAGAAGCATTTTTTATTTTGAAGTATAATACTTTGACTCCTGGTGAATTAAACCAGGAATGTAACTGGAAATATTTATTGTAAAGAGTTAATGGCATTAGATTGTTTAATTGTTTTATTGGTTTATTGTAATTGATGCATCTTTATAAGATATCCTTTTTTCTACTATTGTTATCTCCTGGAAGGATTTTTTGCCGAGGTGCTAGAGAGGCTTTTGTGCTTTTAATAAAGGATATATCACTGTTTTTCTGGATGATATTGCCAACATCCTGGCAGAAAGGTTCATTGCTAACTCTACCCCCCTCTCACCTTTCAAAGGGCCCATCTCAATACTGGAAGAATGCAAAGCCCCTGTAATCACAGATGCACAAGTAAAGACCGCACTGTCCAAAGCCAAGGACACAGTATCCATGGGACCAGACAACATCCAAGGCTGTGTTCTGCATGGGCTACAGAATGAACTTGCACCCCACCAAAGCACCATGTTCAATCATAGCCTCACTTCAGGCTTTGTGCCTATTGAATGCCACACAGCAATGGTTATCTCACTCCATAAAGGAGGTGCCACCATGGACCCTGGGAACTACCGCCCCATTAGCCTGATGAGACTTGTCTGCAAGGCCATGGAACATATCATCTTGGAGCTTATAAACAAAGACATAGGTAACTTCCAAACTCTGGACCCCACTCAGTTTGGGTTTGTAAAAGATAGAACATGTCTCCTAAACCTGATTGACCTCTTTGAAGCAGTCTCCAGAGCCATGAATGAGGGTAAGGTGGTGCATACAGCCTATCTTCACACCATCCTCCACTCTGGAATTAGAGATAAACTCACTAAACTGGGCATAAACCCCTGTGTCACAAGGCGGGTGGCCAAATGGCTCACTGACAGAACCCACACAGTGAATGTAGCCAACTCCAAATCCAACTTCAGACCAGTGACAAGGGGGGTACCACAGGGTTCAGTCCTGGGTCCACTCCTGTTTGGCATCTACTTCTCTGAAGTTCAGGCTAACACAGAAGGTCTTTGGCTAATGAAGTTCACAGATGACTGCAAACTAGGAGCCATAATAGAATTGTCTAATGATGTGAACATTCTACAAAGGGGGCTCAATGAGACAAATGCTTGGTGTCAAAGTCATGGTCTCAAGCTCAATGCCAAGAAGTGCATTGTCATCCCCTTTGGGAAAAACTCTGTACCCATGAACTACCACATAGGTGGTAGCCTACTAAACACCAAAAGTGTGATAAGAGACCTTGAGAACAGGTGGACAGTAGTCTCTCCTTTTATAATCACATCACCACAGGAGTCAGGAAATCCTTCTAGGTGGCACACCTCATCACAAAGGGGTTCACCTCCAAAAAAAAGAGGTAATTGTTCCTCTCTACTCATCTCTCATCAGACTCATTATAGAGTGCAACACCCCATTTGGCATGTACCTCACAAGACATCTACAACAATTGAAAAGGCCACAGAAATACCTCACTAAGAGGATTACTGGCCTCAGACAGATGCCATATGCAGACCATCTCAAAAATCTTTAGCTCTACTCCATCGCATATTGCCTACTCAGAGGTGATCTCTGCCTAATATACAAAGCTATGTCAAACCCAGAGCTGTTGGACATGCTACACTTAAAGAAATCCCAATCTCTCTGAGCGACACACTCCAGAGATCTAAACCTTGTCACCATAATAAACAGAACATGCTGGAAGAATAGATTCCCATACTCTGGAACAAACTACCCATTCATGTCAAACAACACTCCTCATTAGCCCTCTTTAAGAAAAATCTTGATGATTGGATGGGAAATAGGAAATTCACCCCGGGGATCACTTCTGTGGCTCTGCTTGACAGGGGCACAGGAAAATAATTTTCTTAGGTGCCAAAAGCCAGGGAACCTTTTTGGCTAGGTTTATATAGGCCCCGGGGCCAATAGCCTAGTACCTACCTATGAACCTATAAACTGTCGCCAACTCTCTTGATTCAATGCCACAATCCTGCCTTCTTCAACACTCATGTCTGACTGTCGCAGATCTTTTTTCATACAATCCATCCACCTCTTTGCTGGATATCCTCACTTCCTCTTACCTTCTTCCTGTCTGTCCCAAATCTTCCTCACCAGATTGTCTTCTGCTTTTCTACACATGTGCCCAAACCACTGTAATCTGTTCTCTTTGATCTTTTCCGCAATTGGAGCTACTTTGGCATCTGCTCTTATGTCTTCATTTCTTTGTCTGTCCCACAGTGTGCATCCCATCACCTTTTTCAGGCACTTCATTTCCATCACCTCTGGCTTCTTCAACTGTTCTGCCTTTACTGCCCAGGTTTCTGTACCATGCAGTAATACTGGTTGCACCACTGTCTTGTACACCTTACATTTTAGCTGCTTTGGCATTCTTTTGCCATAGACTACACCTGATACTCTATGCCAGTTGGTGCAGCTCTTCTGAGTCTAGCTTTGACCTCTTCAGTCAGACTACCCTTCTCCTCAACTACTCCTCCCAGATACTTGAAGCTGTTTACCTGTTCTACTATCTTCCCCTCTCTCTCTATTCTTCTTCTTCTGATTTCCCCAGTTTGATGCCATTACCACCATCTTATCTGTGCTTAGTTTCATCCCATGTGCCTTCAGATTTGCATTCCATTCTCCTATCCTTTGCTGAAGTTCTAGCTCAGAGTCTGCCTGTACTGCCACATCGTCTGCATACAGCAGATTTGTTGTTCCATCCCATCCAACCTGTTTACCAATGTAGTCCATCACTAGTATGAACAGTAGTGGGCTCAGAGACGAACCCTGATGTACACCGATATCCACTAGGAATCCCTCTGTGTGACCAAAGACTGTTCATACTTGAGTCATTGGGTCCTTGTACCTAGCCTGCACTAATTCTACCAATGTTTCTGGGACTTCAAACCACCGCAGTACTGCCCACATCAGCTGTCATGGGACTTTGTCATATGCTTTCTCCAAGTCTAGGAATGCCCAGTTGGACTCTTTCCTCATCTCTAGCATCTTCTCAAGTGTCTGTCTCAATGTAAATATCGGGTCAGTTGTGCTGCATCCTGATCTGAATCCAAACTGCTCATCTCCCATGTTACATTCTACTACTCTGCGTATCCATTTATCAATCACCCTCTCCAGAACGTTCATGCAATGTGATAGGACTTTGATGCCTCTGTACTGCCCACAGTTGTGGATGTCCCATTTGTTCTTGTACACTGGCATGAGAATGTGTATTCTCCAGTCATCTGGGATACACCTTTCCCTCCACACTGCTATTAGTACCCTCAGGAGCCATTCTCCTCTGTCTCACCCAGCATCTTTATCATATTTGCAGTGACCTCATCTGAGCCTGCTGCTTTCCCTGTCTTCATCTTCCTTAGTGCTGGTCTTACTTCTTCTAGGGTGAGCTCCTCTTCTTCTGTCATTGTAGGCTATTTCTGGGGCAGTACAGTTTCCATGGGGTTTTCTTCATTCAGAAGCTGCTGGAAATACTCCTTCCATCTGCCTTTGATGTTCTCTGGGCTGGTGACCAGTTGTTGCTGGCATCCCTTATGAAGGGTGTCTGACTATCTTCTTTATCTTTCTGTCTTTGCCTTGCAACCTGATATAGTTTCTTTGTGCCCCTTACTGAGTCACTTTACAGAAGTTGGTAGAGTGCTTCCAATGCCCTATTCTTTGCTATTGCAACTTCTTTCTTAGTTTCTTTGTTAGTCAACCAGTAGTCCTTCTTAGCCTGGTCAGTGTTTTCTGTCTCCCAATTCTTCCTGCACTCCTTTTTTCTTTTGATGACTTCCTGGACTTCTGCATTCCACTACCAGCTTTCCTTATGTACCTTATTTCCATACCTGGCTCGGCCACATATCTTTTCTGCAGTCCTAACACATGCTGTTTTTAGATGCTGCCATTCTTCTTCAACTCCAGCTTTTTCTTCCTCTTCTTGGGGTGCTAGAGCCCTGAGTAATTCTTTGAACTGTTGTACTTTCACTCCAGTCAACTTCCAGGTCTTCAGCCTGGTCTCTGTTGACCTTAGAGCCTTCTTTGATCACTACTTGTAGCTGAGTGTGGCAACTAGTGGTTTATGCTGTGGGACAACTGTTTCAGTGGGGATGACTTTGCAATCATGAATTCTGCCCCAGTACCTTTTCTTTACTAGTAGTAAGTCTACCTGAGTTACATTGACTACTCTTGTATGTGATCTTGTGACTGTCTACTATCAAGCCATTTGCCAGACAGAAGTCTAGAATGGCTTCTCCTTCTTTATTCCTGTCCCAGGCAGTCCCCATATCCTGTTCTGTCTGTCCTGATATGTGCATTCAAGTCACCCATTCTTTATCAATGCTAGTTCATGTTGTCCTGCTTTATCTAGTAGGTCATGCTGTCTGAATGCACTCTTTTCCTTGCTATCATAACCCTGCTGTGTGGCATAGGCTGAGATTATGAATACTGCCCTATCATACACTGGAGTCTGATTACCATGAGTCTGTTATTAATTCTGATGATGTCCCTTACTGCCTTCTGAAGCCTCTCTCTCACTACAATTCCTACACTGTTTCTAGCCTGCCCTCCACCTGAATAGTAGACTCTGGATCCTAAACCAAGTGGCTTTATTGCACTGCCTTCCATCCTGGATGCATAGGATGTCCAACCTCCTCTGTATCATCATGTCATCCACTTCTAAACTGCATCCTGTCAGTGAATCTACAGCATAGCAATTCTCGGTTCATGTTTGGCAGGTGGTTGGTTTTACGTCCAGAATTCACTCAACAGAGCTAGATGCTTATTGACCCTGCTGGGCAGGCACACACATAGGGGCACCTATACCCCTCCCACTGTTAGCACAGGTCCCTGGCATAGGTCACAGTAGTCTGGGTCCTCAACCCACTTACTTATCACTGGTAACTACCCATACCCTTTTTTGGTGACATTAGTCAACATGACCGAATCACCTAGAGCCATATTTTACACTACCGAGTGGCTAGCCCTGCCACGGCACACAGTCTGTGATCCATGTTCTCCTATCTTGATATTGTGCACCACACTAGATGCCCAAAGTGGTTGGTCTTCCCCTATAGAGCACCATGTAGAGTCTGTGCTGTTGCCCACAGCTCCATTCATTGGTGAGTTTGAGATGGAAGCACTCAGCATGTTTTTCGGATAGGGGAGAAACCCCACAGAGACACAGGGAGTACATGCAAACTCCAAACAGGCATTGGTTGGAGTTCAGGATCAAACCTTGTACCTTGTGCATGGGAGGCAAAGACCTTAACCACTAAGCCATCAGTTTGACAAATAGCGATTTGCTCAATTAAGCATTTGATTAAATGATAAAGACCCATCATAACACATGCTGAGTTGGTTAACAACAGTATGATAAGTGATTTAACTATAACCTGCCTCTTCAGGATGGAAAACTTCTCAAAGATTCAACAACCTCATCTCATTAAAAACTGATTTATCAGTTTCTGAGATTTAATGTTCGTCTCTGCCCTATGATAAGTTCTGTACATAATGAATTAAATCATAACATTGTAATCACTTTCCAAATTGCTGTAGTTCCGGGGAGTGGGAAATGAAAATATGTAGCAATCCAGTTTGGTACAGAGAGAAACCACAAGGTCAAAATCCCCAGTGGGTATTAAATTGTCCCAGAATGCAAGAACCCACATGATTTAATCAGTAGTTAAAGAATGTCCACTCATCTCTTGTGGACCAAATGCAGCATCCTTCATTTACAGTGATGATAAGCTTTGTAAAGCATATACTTTTATTTAAACCTGAGTGTGTCTTACATGCCTGCGTGATACTTTGATCTCAAGCTGCTATATCAGTATAGTATTATTTATTGAATCTTGCTACCTTGTTTTTTAATATGAAACTTTATACCTCTGCCATAGACAAGTGAACACCTAAAAGTCATATGAAACAGCAAATACAAACAAAAAAAAGAAAGAAAAAAAAGAATAAAAATACGTCATGTCAGAAAACAAAAATAACCAACATAAGTAAAATGTTTATATACAGTACTGTACTAAATAATGTCAAGAAAAGCTTCATGTTTGTATTTATGCACCCAGGGGGGTGCTACCTATGGACAGTCTTGACAAAAGTCACCAGTGGTAAGAAATGCATTCAATACACATGAAGTTAATCACAATTAGTAAACATAAACTGGGTAAAACTAACATCTGACTCCCCAGCAGATAGTATTAATCTACAAGGCTTCTCACAACTAATAACACCAACCAGATATGACAAAAATCTTACAATGGGGTCCATACAGGTCTATATCACTTCAGTGAATCATCCCTTCATTGAATGGCATTTCATTGGAAATGCTGTTCATCAAATTCCCCTCATACCCCCCACTAATTATATATAACAACTTTGAGATCACACCACAGTGGGGGAAAGAGAACATTTCCAGATCTTCACTGTACCGCAATCTCAGCATAAACAGCTCAATGAAATGGCATGTTCGATGTAATTGCACTGAAAATGCCTTTCAATTAACTGATTTTTCATTGAACTGATAGGGACCGGGTCCATACAGACTAGATTCTCATCTCATTCCCAAGTTAATGCCCCATATCAGGCACACTTCCCTGTACCTTTAGTGACTACCTACCCACATATGGTCACCAGAACACCTCCCACATCCCACATCAACACTTGTAAAAATTGAACTGCAACTTAACCATATTTAACCAGGACTAATGTATTCTCATATTACAATCCATAAATTGCTCCCCATTACTGTCTTTACCGCTTGACAATGCAGCTGACCACTTTTATATCCCTTAATATGATTACCAGCCTTGTGGCACCCCACTCAAAAAGAATAAAAATAAATCATTCTCCCTGGCTGACAAAAATCAGTCACACAGTTCATAGCACAAACTACTTCTAACCTGCAAAATTTAGGCACCTTAGTAATCAGGTAAAAATATAAGTTATAATAAAAAAAATTACATCAACCGACAAACACTCACAAATACAACCCTAAGAAATTCTGGTCAGCCATAAATTCTCTACTTAAACCCAGTGCCAAAACAGATCCTAATCCACATCACAGTAATCCCCCCATCCATACTGCCACCATCTTTAATTCTTATTAGAGGCTGTGGTTTCTTTATTTTTCTGCTGGACTAGGGCTTTGGTTGCTGACTTGTCTAAACATGGGCTAAACTCTTGGCTAGGCTTATAAGGGTCTCAGGGCCAATAGTCTAGTAACTTCCTATGATCCTATGATCCCAAGTACAGCTAACTTACCACAACTAATTTTAACCACAACAATCAGTATTCTCCCTAAGAATACCATAAGTAAATATCCCCCTCTACACATACCCTTGTATTCATCACTATCCTCTGTCACTTTAACAATGTCTACCCATCCAACTGCCAGTACTGCACACCTTGCACTGCAACCAACCTCTATTAGTCTCATTAAGAACTATTACAAAAGCTCAAACCAGGCTCATCTGCAGCTGAGAATCTGCCAATAAATTCCTAATACTAGCATCTGATGTTATAGCCTATCCAGTTAATATTCTCCTCAACCGATCTATCATGGAGTCTTTATGTTCCAGCATTATAGAAAAATCCCATATTATCCCATTGCAAACTCCATAGAAATCGCTAACTTTCAACCTTCTCCAAAATTTTAGAAAAATGCATCAACCACCAACTACTCAAGTGTATTCTCCAAAAATGATCTTCAAATCCCCACTCAGCATGGATTTAGGCCAGTTCCATAGCTTAAACACAGCCCTTCTCTCATTCTTGGACGATGTAAACAAATACAGAAACCATCGTTAATATCTGTCTGCTTTATTCATAGAATTCTCTAAAGCCTTTGATAGTGTCTCCTGTCCCATACTACTACATCACCTCTCAAGACTTGGCATCTCATCCTCATCCGTCACATGTTTTTCCAGCTCTCTAACAAATAGGCAACAAGTAGTAAAATGGCAAGGTTCCATATCATTCTATCTCACAACTAACAGTGCTGTCCCTCAAGGCTGTAATCTTGGACCACTCCTTTTTAGCATTTCAAAAATGACCTTCACACTGCAACGTATAGCTCTTTAATCTAATACTCAGATGATTCCACCATCATACGGTCCTCTTAAAATCTATCCCACCTACAGGTTATAACCCAACAATCCTCCTCCTCTCTGCAGTCTTGGATAAATGACTCAAAACTTCTACTCAACTCAAATAAAATAAACGTCTTATATTCTCTCCAAATCTTAATACAAAGACAATTCTGACTTTAAAAAACTATCCTATAATAATACAGAAATTTAAGTTATGCCATCTATAGTACTCCTAGCCATAGTTGATGACAAGCTCACATTTGATCTCCGTGTCATACACAACATAAAAAAAAAAAAACACCCACAATAGGCATGTTATACAGCACAAATATTACTTGAACAAAAACCTGAAACCCATACTATCAAATACCTACCTCTTGTCCTCACTCCTCTGTGGAACATAACTTCTTACCAACCTCCAAGGATCATCGAAGTCCAAACTTGAATCCTGCTATAACAAAATAACCAAATTTCTACTGAATCAACACATCTTACCCCCCCCCACACTGTATTCCCATTCAGTCTCTTAAATGGCTCAAGTTACCTCAGCAATAACTTGGAGTTGCCAGAATCTTGGAGCTAGTGCATATAAGAAGCAAGAAATTGCCCTATACCCTGGCAGTATGTATGTTATGTTTTGTATCATTTTCATATTTTATCAACATTCTTTTCTTTTCCTTTTTTTTTGAAAAAAAAACATTTCTAATTCCTTAGACACAGTGGTATAACATTTGTCTGAAATAACTGTGCAGCATAAATTTGAGATTTTCCTTAACTCCACTATTGTTTGACCATAGAGTTAGCATATATAAGTAGGAGGAATGTGTTGGAGACTAGCTACATGATGAGTGCAAAAATTCTTATTTTCAAATTAAAGAAAACTTTGAGTTATATTTTTAAACACTCACCTTAGATGTTTAGTATGAGTATCACAGGGTAAAATATGGTCACAGAGTAAGGAGTGTAGCCCTACATGTGGGGGATGCAGAGGGGTAAAGTTGGCACTGCATAAACTGCTTTTCTTAGCTATTTCTCAGTCTTCATATCTGCAATTTCTGGCTTCATACTATTGATAGGTTTTGATAAAAATATTCAGAGACAATAATATCTCCATTTCTGTGTTATTGGATATGTATATTTTCCCTTTGTAAGACATCATGCCTCCAAACAACAAATTAGCATATTAGTGGAGTAAGATTATGAGGTTTGGTTAAATCATTTATCATCATAAGAGCATAGGAATTTAGGGAGAATACTAAGCAAGTGATCATGGAGGACATAAGATACCTAACCATATACAACTTTAAGTAGATACTCGTAAAACTTTATGCCACCAATTTTTAGCACTTACCAATGATCTCCTCGCAAATTGAGTGAGTCTCTATATTTAACACATAATTAAAAATGCAGAGATTTTAAATAGTGGCCTAGACTGGTCATACTATTGGACACATATTAAAATATATATAATTAATGAATTTCTGATCTCTATTTTGCTACTCAATATTTTACTTTTTATACTACAGCTTAAAAGATCTGCATATCTGATATCAACATTATCTCCACCTTTTTACAACCCGTCAGAGATCCTTCCTCCACCAGTGACCTCTTCCTCTCCTAATAGATTTCATTATGGGAGCCAGGAAATGGTGGATAGAGTATGGGAAGTTTCATGGAGTCCTGGTCAAATTTCCCCTATCCAGTATGAACACTGCCACATTTTTTTTCCTTGCAAATAAGCCAAAAGTTACTCAGTCAACAAAACATAAATACATAAAGAAATAAATAAATATATGCAGAGAGATGTCTAGTGGAAGTAATTAAGGGAAGTATGCCTAACAAGGGAAGGTAGAATTGGCAATATGGCACAGAAACACACGTAAGTAGACACAAATCTGCAATGGGAGGTGATAACCAAATCAGTGATGAAGAAGACATTGGAGAAGGGGGGTATGACACATATGCACAGCAATCAGTCAAAAGTATTGTGACTTACAAACTGTGAAACACAGCCAGGACAGATGTCTCCTAAACAAACAATCTCCGTGTTCTAAAAGAAGCAGTGCACCTACTTCTCCAGCCATGGTGTTGGACCTTGAAAAACTTCAGGGGTGAAAAATGGAAGAGACCTGGCAACCAAGTCAACTCTCACCTGTCCTGTCTGCAGCACAATGACTGGCATCGATGGGCATATCATTTGTGTGATGCATAACAATGTCAGAAAATACAAATACTTTATTATTATAGTTCACAATGGCAATTTAATGTGTTAAACACAGGATTCCTCAATGTCGGTGTGCAGTTTTAAGAAAAATGCTCTACGACAACACCATGTTCAGATGGTTACATGTTGAATGACAGATCCCCCTAATAGTATTAGCTGACTATGTGCATACAGTGCTGCCTACAGGGACCTAGGACTGTGCAAGGAATTGTGTAGAAGTCTGTGTAATTTAAAAAGACATGCATCTGGAGTATTTCTCCCAGGGCCACAGCTGAAAATTGGCTCGTTACAAGTCAGACTTTCCCGGTAAACAAATGTTAAAAAATAAGAATAAAAAAATATATTTTAAAAGCACGGTTTTCATTCCAAAACAATAATGAGCTGAACCCTAATTAGCATACTCATTACTTCTAGGCAAGTGAATTTACACAATATAAGCAGAATGAGAAGCACAGAATCTTATCTTGCAGAGGAAGGAAACACTAATGCTGATGTTTAATTCCTGAAAAATGTGATTCTTCAAGATAAATTTCTTTAGCTTAAGTTATCTACTTGTATGAGTTAAGAATTACTTCTTACAAATGTATTCATTTGTATGACAGATGTTTTTACCTGTTGTAGTTCATGCTGCCTAAACGATATCTCAGTTTGCTGGTACTTTTATATGTGTTGGTGAAAGTGTATTAATTGGGAAACTGTAAGGGTATGCAATTAGTAGCCAGCAAGATTGTAAACCTGGATGAGAACCATATCCCTACACTCATGTTCTCAGTACTGTTTAATACTATTTTATTGTTGCATGCCTTGCACATGTCATTAGCCAGAATATTTATAACACTGCTAGCGTAATGGCCACGTGCCCCTGGTCAGTTGCAAATATGTAATTGTTTTTGGGGGGACATGTGGTCAGTAAACCTAAATGCCTGATATGTCCTTAAAGAGTGTTGTACAGATATCTTAACTGCCAGGCACAAATACAGCGTACTATTTGGTATGGGAAGATATTTTTAGTGTTAGGATTTATAAGGCCTATGCATGAATAAGGCTGTTAATTCCACTGTTTTTCATAACAACAGAGCAATGCCTAAAAACATGGCACCTAAAAAATATTGCTGCATCAGCTCGACTATCATCAGTCACTCATAAGCCCAAATTTCCTGATTCTTAGAATGATGTAGTACTCCATGTCCTCCAACTACATGACTGCTGGCCCTTTGATGTCCTTACAGCTAACCAGACCTTACCCTTGCCTGTGTTTAGATTGTCACCATTATGAATGCAGTGGGTGGTCAGAACCACAGGTGTGAATGGTGCACCAGAGGGCCATCAGTATGATCCAGGGTGCCATCCACAGAGCAGAAGTCATGGCCCAGGAACATAGAGAAGCTTGTGAGGGGCTATTGAGTGAATTGCTTCTCATACAGACAGAGGAGTTCATGACCACACTTAAAGGAAGTACCAATGCCACAGAGACTCATATTCTAGTACTGAATGTCAGGGCAGAGGCAGACAGGCTCCCAAGAGTAGCATCTGTCAACAACTTGCTATCATGACACAACAGTCCTTCATAGCTATTCATACCTGGCTGTCTGGCTCACATCTTATTCTAAACCCCTCCAAAACTAAGCTAATGTTTTTCCATCCCACGAAATCTCAAAATCTCCCAATCTCTTTCTAAATTCACTCCTCAAATAACACCATTATATCAGCCATAACTCAAATTAAATTATTAGGCATTCTAATAGACATTCATTTGAAATTTGACTTACTCATTTCAGACAATCAAACAGAAACTTGGATCTTTGTACAGAATTAAGCCTTTCCTGACTACCAGCACAAGAAAAGCAATAGCCAGAACGCTCCTTCTCTCCACCCTGCTTATGCCTGTCCTACCATCACTGACATTAGTAAAATTGATCTTTCTAAGCTTGAAACATGCTGCAATAAAATAGCCAAATTTGCTGCTTCCTTCCAATATAGGTCTCACCACTGCACTGCCTTACATCAACTAAACTGGCTAAAACTACCACATTACTTAACTTACACTCAACTCACCCTCGCTCATAGACTGGTTTGCTATCTTGAAAAAAATACTCTTCATCCACTGCCTCAACTCTAGACTAATATTCAAACACTTTGATCTTCCAAAAAAATATCTTCTACAAATTTCCAAATGCAGCAATAAAACTGGGGACTCTGTTTTCTAACTACATCTCCAAAATTTGGAATTCTATGCCTCAACCCATAATAACCAATGCCAACTGTATTTGCTTCGAAAACCAACTAAGGGTATTCCTCTGCAATAAATGGCTCTGCTCATGTACTTATCCAGGCTAAAACTACTCCCATTTCTACCACTCATCTTTTTATTTTTCTTTCATTTTCTGTCTTGTCTAACTTCTTACTTCTTATAATTCATCCTTCTACTTGCTTCACATTATCTTCCTTTCTTTCACCCTGTCCTACCTGCCTCCTATTTTTCCTCTTCTTCCCTAGCTCTTTTATCTGCCCTCTTCTCTCCTCATCATCTTTATTCTGCTTTTACTTCTCTTTATCTTTACTTCAAATTTTCCCTATTTAAGCATCTTAGAATTCCTGGCTATGTCCATGTTGTGCACTTGACTAATCTCCCCTCCACTTTCTCTCTCTCTCGCTTTCTTACTTTTTCTTTTCTCTCTGCTACCCTGATTTCTCTCTTCCTCTTCTGTTGATCCAATTAACATTACCTATCAGTAACAATTTCAACCTCTATTATTATTATTCTCTCCTCTAGTCTTCCCTCCTCTCTTAATGTAAGCCTTCTCTCTATAGAAATGCATTGATTTTTTTGTTAATTTCTACTTTGTTTGGTATTTTATGTATACATATGTTTTATTCCTTTCTTATTCTAAAATTTTCCATTATGTCTGAAACAATTCCTTTTATGTAAATGTATGCATTGTTATTTTGCTTGTATATTAAGTATTTAACTTGAAGTTTTTCTCCCCGGGCCTCTGCCAAAAATGTGTTAGTTTTGACCCCGGCAGACCTTCCTGGTAAACAAATGTCAAATAAATAAATAAATAAATAAATAAATAAATAAATAAATAAATGCAGTCCTATTTCAATGTATCAATGCCTGCAAGTTTTCTTTACCTCTTAGTTACTATAAAGCTTCATTGAATGTCACTCATCCAAAGCCACCATGGTTAACATCTGTGGATGTTGCAGATGAGTGGCTCTGAGGTTGACCCCTCATACCTGGGAGGTAGGCCAGGAAAGACATTGCATATTATAGTATGTGTCATTTAGTCTATGCAAGGAATCAGACATATGGGTCTGGCACTCCTGCAGGTCAGCATGAACACCTGGATCACCCTCACTATCTCTACCATGGTTGCAGTGGCACTACCCTGTGCCTCCATGATGGTCCTACACATACATTGGGTTCTGGTCAGTGGCCCATCAACCTCAGGAGAGAGGGTAGTTACCATGTCTCCAGCAAGCAACATTATCACCCCCCCCAACATCTTTGCCTATGACAGCTTTAGGTAGTACAAGTCCATACAAAAATATGTATTTCTGCTATCCGTTTCAGGTCTTAGCATACTCAGCTATGTATACAGGCCCTACTTTATGTGTTGTAATAGTAATTTCTCCTATAATTCACTGCCTTCACTTCTCTGGTTGATCTGTGTACTCTTCAACCATTTTTTCACAGAGCACAGATGTTGCCATAAAGGTCTCAGAAGTGCACTGTCTTTCCCATGAATCTCTGCTCTTCCGTACCCTTCCCCACTTCTGCAACTAATAGTAGAAAAAAATATTTTTTTGTAGAAGTGAAGCATCCCATGTCTCAGTACAAAGTTTATCTGGCGAAGAGCAGGCAACTATATGAAAAGCCTGGGCCGCATCAGATAGGTTAATATCCTCAATCTTTTGTCACATCCATTCAACTTATCATTCAGGGGTAAACTGGCTGCACTTTCTATTGATTACCAGCTATTTCATCCTCTGTACTACTCAGTCTAAGTGTCAGACTGATCTATTTATCCTATGCACACCTTCTAGATGGAAAGTAGGCTGTGATGTTCATCCTTTCAGTCCTAGCTATTTTCAACCTTTGTACTACTACTCCTCCTCCAACAGTTTAGGTGGCATATAAGACTGTACTATGTACCTATGCATACAGCCTCTGTGGCAGGTAAGCTATGCTATTTAACCTATTTATACAAACTTTGTGGCAAGTAGGCTATGCTATTTAACCTATGCATACAGCCTCGGTGGCAGGTAAGCTATGGTATTTAAGCTATGCAAACAGCCTTTGTGGCAGGTAGGCTATGCTATTTAACCCATGCATACAGCCTCTGTGGCAGGTAACCTATGCTATTTAATCTATGCATACAGCCTCTGTGGCAGGTAGGCTATGCTATTTAACCTATGCATACAGCCTCTGTGGCAGGTAAGCTATGGTATTTAAGCTATGCATACAGTCTTTGTGGCAGGTAGGCTATGCATACAGCCTCTGTGGCAGGTAGCTCTATTTAATCTATGCATAGAGCCTCTGTGGCAGGTAGGCTATGCTGTTTAACCTATGCATACAGCCTTTGTGGCCGGTAGGCTGTGGTCCTCTCATCTGGCTATTTTAACTCTTAGCCAAGGTGACAGGGGCATTAACACTTGTAACTCATAGCCTAGGTTTTCAGATATTGGCTGAAGTACACTATCTTCTTCTGTCTGGATCTTCTACTTTTTGACTGAATGGAATGCACTGGATTTACAGCACTGGCAACATTTAGGCTTTGGTGTTTCTTTACTCACCTTTCTACCTCCTATTTGGATGGAAAAAACATTGCTACACTACTTACTGTCATAGACTCCTACCAACCCTTTCCCTCCATTTTACTACCTCTCTTACCCTCCAGGTACCCCACTCTATTATCTATTACACATCTGACATTTCTCCATTCATGCTCTATTGCTGTCTTTAAGAGCTATAAAACAAATATCTTCCAAAGTCATAATTCCAGTTGTTAATCTCTCAACACTTTCCTTAGCCTATTGTCTTACAATTTGTCTGAGACTTTAGCCTTCCTTCTATTCATTACATATACTTTCCCATCCATGTCAGGAACCCTCCAGGCCTACTCAGGCCCACTACTGGTTAATAAGAATGCACAGACTACTGACTGAAACCAGCAATAAACTGGCTTATGCAACTAGGAAGCAATTTCTTTTGCAATCCATAGTCCTACAAAGGTCACTGATCACTGTTCTAAAAATGATCGATCTTCTCTGAAAACTCCTCTGTCTCCATAATGTATGTTCAGGAGATATTCACTTAAGCCCAGAGCCACATCAATTTAACCATTAGTTAAAAATAAAGACCTTAACATTGTTTGTCTTAATTCATGCAATCTTAATAATAAACCTGTCTTGAATTAAGGCTGTTAACAGAAAATCCCCATATTCTTTATATATCAGAAACCTGGCTGAAGGATGATTGCTGCTACAATATAAACAATGACAGAAGACCAGATCCTAGATCTGGTGGAGGCTCTTCTATTCTAATCAAAAGGAATACCTCAATTACACTTCTGGATTGCATTCATCCTACATACTGCGGATGACAAGAGTCTCAAATGGGCACTCTCTCACATCACATTAGGTAGGCATTCTCACATGTGGACTGCTGCAGTTTACATCCCCCCAACCCTGCAATGTCTCTCTTTTATATAAAACTCTATAACATATGTTTGCTAAAGGCATACATAACAACACAGTTATTCTTGGTGATTTCAATATCATTGCTACTGGGAAAGACTCTTCTTCTGATCAAAATGTTGCAGCAATTTAGCCTGGCCCAAATAATACAAGCTCCTACTTAAACCGATGAAGGAACTGGCAATAGCTCCACACTTGACCTGATAATAACCAACAAACAAATTGCTGCCTTCATATTGAAATAGTCCCCGATGCTCAGAGTGACCACTCACTGATTAAATACATTTAGTTATTCAGAACATATAAAAACTTCTTCAGATAACTGAAAGATCTGTCCCTAATAATCAGCTACCAAATTTCAATACCTTCTCAGTGCTATAGATTAGAGTCCCCTGTATGCCATGTCTGAACTTATGCTTTAGAATTGTTTGACAAACAAACTGACCATGATTCAGGATGGGAAGCATTTATATAATTGAATGCCATAATGTGGAATGTTTTTACACTGGCAGAATTGATTGAAACTCATTAGATTGTTATGTCTGTGCAGGATCATAAACAGTAAAGATCCAGGAATTTGCAATTATCAGGGGGTATGGAGGTTGTTTAATTTTTGATCAGCTGATGTTTGAACAAAAATGTGATTCTTTGATACTGCGTATGACATCCTTCAGGATACACTGTACCCCTTATAAAAGAGGGCTTAGACAGTGTTACCCATGGCTTTCAGTGAATATTAAAAATAAGATTAAAGCCAGAGATTCAACCTAGAAGAATTGGAAAATGACCCTCTAACAATACAAAGTTACACCAAACATTTCCGAGTTTAAGGAACGAGACAGGAATTGCATCAAGTACTCAAAAACCCTGTACCTTAGAAACAGGGAGTAAACTTGTGTACCCCAAAACAGTTAGGAAAGAAATAAAACTCGTAACAGGTACATTAAATAGTTCCTCATTTATCAAGAATGAATGATTAATGTTGAGTCAGTCCAACTTTGCAAATGATTATGCTCGCATTTTCAGTCCACCATAACCAACAAAACTAAACCCTTGCCAACAATTTACTAGTCCACCAATGAAGAAGCACCTCCATCTCCTGATCTATGCCCTCCAGTCTCTTATGCAGCAAACTTTTACTTCTCTAAAATTTCAGCAGAACAGACCAAGTCCCAACTTCTCAAACTCAATAATTCAGGATCTAAATCAAGCTATCCTTATTCCATCTTCCTTAGATATGCACTTGAAAAATAAAAATCACTAAATCCCTTGCTGATATCTTTAACATCTCTTTCACCTCAGGCAATGTCCCACCAGAATTCATGCATGCAGTTATAATCCCTCTACCTAAAGTCACATCCAATAGGTTGAAGGATTATAGACCTGTTTTATCCTATGCCCTATTACTAAAATGTTTGAAAAACTTTTTATAACAAGCAACTACTTAAGTACATTAACAGCTACACTCTGTTATGTGATTCATACCATGACTTTAGCAATGCCTTCAGTACCTTTACTGTCCTGGTAGTGGTCACTGATACAATTTATTTCAACCAGAATGAGAGATTTATTACTGCAGATGTCTTTGTTGACATGACAAGGGGCTTTTGAAAAGGTCAACCGCACCCTTCTTCTCAACAAACTCTAAAGACTCAACTTTGTTGATAACACTATCTCCTGGTTTTGCCGGTATCTAAAAACACAGAATCTTCCAAGTACATAGCAATCTCTCATCCTTTACTCTGACAAACAGGTGTATAACAAGGGTCTGGGCTAGGTCCTCTTCTTTTTTCTGTCTTTATTAATAATCTCTCAGTAGACTTATCAAATCCATTCATCCATCCATCCAAAATCCCTTTTTTCCCATTTTGCATATGGGGTAGGGGTATCACTTCAACAATAACAATCATCTTGAGCCAAGGTTTCCACCTCCAGACAAATCATAAATTAATAATGTATCCTGATGATAAGCTGCTCCTGCAATCCAGGACTAGCCACTGTGACCTGCAAACCAAATTACAGGACAATTTCACTAATTAAGCATGTGTCCCACTACAAACAAACTACTAATTAACCTCAAGAAAAGTAATGTTATGATCTTTGCTTCAGCCAGGAATTGCCCACTATTCTACCTATTCTCTTAACAGATCTTAATGGGAGCAGAATACCTAAAGTCATTGGAAAGAAGTACCTGGGCCTAATACTCGACCCAACCCTTTCCTTTACCACACAGACTCAGATTTTATCACTAATCAAGTCCTTGCTCAATTAAAGGTGTTACAAGATCAGTCACTTCTTTTTCTCCTTCCTTCTGCTCGCAGGTCCTTTGCTGAAAATATTTTAATACCCAAACTTGAATATGGCCAGTATGTCCAGTTCCTTTCCTTGCTATGCGTTCAGTTCACACTACTCACAGAATACAGACTGTTGAGAATAAAATCTACAGATTCATTCTGTTAGCAGACCCAAGATACACTACTGCAATTTGCTAAAGAATTCTAAATGACTTTCAGTTTCTCATACAGCCACTTTTAATCTAACTACTTTGATTTACAAAGTGCTAAAATATAGTCACTGCCCCCATTTAAGAGTGAAACTACCTTTACAAGACAACTCTTATGTACTCAGAAAAGTACACAGGATAACTTTTTCACTCTAGAACATACCCCATTTAAAACTGCTGTAGGTCAGAGAACCTTCTCTAGACTGGGAATCTAGAAACCATTAAAAGTTTCAAAGATAAAGAGCATCTCTCTACTGAATCTACCTGCAAGTGCTACCATGACAATGGTCAGGTAAATTAACATCACATATCATGAACACAGGAATACATTTAAAAACTTTTATCTCATCTTAATGTGTCATCTTATATGCAAATACTTCACATGTATATTTATATGTATTATTGCACTATATTTTATGTACAGGTTAGCTTACATTTTGTATATACCTTTGTCTTTTCAATGCACTCTGACTGGATCTTTTAATGTTGCTCTCTCTGCATTCAGTCTTGCTATGTTCTGAATTGTTTTATCTACTCATTTTGTATATAATATTGTTGTTTGAAAGGCCATGATGTGTTTTTTGTGTTTTAGAGTAGTCCACTTACTAAATGAACAAATAATAAATGAATAAAATAATTTATCTGACTCATGGTATACAGGTACTCTGGGGATTCAACAGCCATAACCATTTGTAGAAAGTATGGCTATGGTATTATTTGATATCATGTTCATAGTTGTAAACATGTATAAACTTGTGGGAAGTCACCCTTTTGGGTCACTGGCAGCAGTCATAGGTGTGCCACATATGTGAGTTTATTTATTTTACTTTATATTTGTTAACTGGGGGGGGGTCTAACTGAGCTGAAAAGGCCCTTTTTCAGCAGAGGCCTGGGGAGAAAAGCTCCACATAAAAAAAAAAAACACAGATACATTTATAATTAAAACTGTCTGGGTAGTCTGCAAGTACATTGTAGACAATACTCTGTGCAGTTTAGACCACCTGGCAGATGATGACTGATACCATTTGCAGTTCATGTACCTCTTTCCCAGTTTGCTAGGTTGGCCTTTACTTCAATGTGGGTACAATCTATGGCCCCCAGGACCGTGAGGAATCACGCTGTATCATAGAAAACCCACATGGCATTGGCTGCCTGCACTGAGATACATAAGAAACACAAATGATCTCCCACTTTCTGAAGATCACATTGTGAAACTGACTGACTATTTTCAATGCAGATCTCGGAGATACCCCCACTGTGTCCCTAGTAGTTCCTGAAAGGTCACTGTATCTAATATATCTCTATACATCTATATCTATATAATATGTGTGTGTGTGTGTGTGTGTGTGTGTGTGTGTGTGTGTGTGTGTGTGTGTGTGTGTGTGTATCAATATATAGATATATATATATATATATATATATATATATATATATTTTTTTTTTTTTTCTTACATTTGTTGACCAGATTAGTCTGACTGAGCTGTGTGGCCCATTTTCAGCAGAGACCCAGGGAGAAAAGCTCCACATTAGAATATAATATTCAATAAACAGAGAAAATATATATATCAGTTAAGTGTCACAATTCCAGATGCTATTCCA
>NC_056729.1:1920452091-1920619591 GCF_019279795.1 Protopterus annectens
AGGTTTTGTTTACTTTATGTCATGCAGTATGCACTTGAGAATGTGTGTTTATGAATGATGTTTTTCTTTAGTTTTAATTCACAGCATCATCGCACATTCATGATGCTGGCCAGCTATGCATATTTGATGATTTTATTTACGATAATATGACTGTTTGCTAAAACTGACTTTTGATGCTTAGTTTTCAATGTGTAGGAGTTTGCTGAAGATTTCATTTGATTGTTAAATATAGACCCCTAATTAGCACATGCCTTTCACCTGTCTCATTAGCATTTATCAAGGCAGCAGAGAAGCTCGCCATGGTTCTGCACACCATCATGTTAAAGCACTGTTCTGAGGAAGTCTTAAATTTACAAGATGAAATTGCTCAACTTTACATGGTGTTATACATTGAGACTAATAAAATATAGTTTTTGGTTGGCTTCTTCTGGCTCCATGGTGTGTGCCTGCAGTTTGTAGCACTGTAGTTGCTTTCTACTGTGAGCAAGATGTGTGTGTGGAAAGCACTGTGGTAAAATTTCTCTAAATTCAAAAGGGTTACCAAAAGGTATGGTCCTTGAGTGCACCTCACAGTAAGCTTTATGAATTCTCACAATGTTCATAACCGTTTTGTTGTTACATGTTTAATTAGTAAATTGGTCATAACTCTTCTCCATATATCAGCTTGTGCTCACAAATTGCCTCCTTTAACATCCTGTTGCTTTTTTCCACATAAAAAGGAGTGCAGTTTATAAATGTAACAAGATAAATAATATTTTCAGAACTACATGTTGCAAAACATTTAAAAAGGAAACACTTACTAGAGGTTGGATGAATAAATACAGTTTATTTACTTATAACACTGCAATAATTAAAGTTATAACATGATATTGTAGCCTTCATTTTCCATTTTAATACACAAGGCATATGCAGATCATGAAAACACAGGCATTTTTTAAGATTATTGCCTCCCTTGAAATTAAATTCTGGTCTGTTTCCCAGTACATAAATTGTATGAGCACTTGTATGTAATATAACCTGATTTCTTTTAATAATGTCAGTTACTTGCTAAGTCATTTTATTATATTTTATCACATAGCTAACTTTGGAATTATTTCATAATTTATGCTGCCTACCTTGGTCTGTAGGCATTTCTGAAAATAATATTTAGCTAGAGTTGCATGTTGTAAACAGCCTTTTTTCTCTTATTAATCCTACATGTATCATGGTCGCAGCTTCTCTATTGAAATAATGATGTCATCAAATTTACATCACACATAAATCTACAGTTTTAGTATAGGTCAGACTAGCTGTAAGATATTGGCTATATATAATACTGTCATAAGTATACTTGTAGTGCATGCTATTAAAATTTAAGAATTTATTTGCCTGTACATCTTTCTTGTATATTATTGTATTAATTCAACATCAGTATATGCTGTAACATCCAAAAACACTTTTGCATTATTAAATAATACATGTTAGATTCTAAAATGTGAGTAGTAGTGTGCAGAAACATATAAAACTATTTTAACCATACTAATCCATATAATAAAAATATATTCTATAAGTCATTAAAATGCACAAGCACCATAATTACCATCCCACTGATAAAGCTATATTTGTAAAGGTATTAGCCATTGGGGTGAATGTAGCTACCTATAATTTCTGAAAAAAAAAGTTTTGCTAAAATTAAATTTTACTTAACATAACGTTCAACAACAAAGTTCCAATTTTTTATCCATTCATGTTACTATATAGACATGCATGTACCCTAACAGCCCGAACATAAAAAATAAATAATGAGCTGACATTCAATGTCAATTTAATAACATTACTAAGAGCCTTATCATGACTCCAAGAAACTTATAATCCTAAAAATTTCTATATTTTATATAAGTGTTTATATATTATAAATACGTTTTAAGAGTAAACCTAAAATAAGCTGATACTGGTTCAGTTATCCATCTAGTACTAGTGTATATAGACTGCAATTATGTCTTATTTCTATTGCATGTATTTTGGTACTCCTTAATGTACTGATACCATAGAAAAAGCTGTATACATGAACTTATAAATTTCCATATATAAATGTTATTACTTTACTGCAAGCCACATAATACATTTTAAATACAATGTAATTTATATATGCTGATTAACACTTGTGAAAATACTCTCACCCAATAACAAATCAAATATAGTCATGGGATAAAACTCTTTTTTTCATAATTATTGTATTTCATCTGTAAACTTAACAATCAAATTCTAGTAGTTGTTTTGCTCTAGAGTTATTTGTTTTATTTAGTTAAATTATAATATTTACTTTCTAATTGATCGTTATAAATGTCATAAATGTATTGTTCACACATAGTTATAAATCTCATTTATATCTGCCTGGCTTACAGGTACAAATGTTACTGTTAAGTTTTAATTCAAATTTGATGGAAAATTGTCATTTTTTTAAAAGAAGTTTTACATTTAAGTTTCTTGCAAAAATACGGAGTTCAGTCTGTGTTTCACTTAGACATGTAATCACCAAGGAAACAAAAGTAAGAAATCTTTTTAACATTGTTAATTTACTTTTTGTAATTGCATGATCTGATTGATTAACAGTGCAGTTTTCAATGGCTTGCCTACATGTGGTCGATGGCCTTCCAGTTTGTGGTCCATTATGGATACTTCTGCTTCTTCCTCTGCTTCCTCCTTTGCTTCTCCCTCAGGTGGTCTACTGGTCTGTCTCTTAGGTTTAAAACTTGTGTGAAAATTGTAAGTTGAGGGCAAGTGGAGAACATAAAATTCTGATTCATTGTAACTACTACTGTTTTTGCTTGAATACTATTCTTTATCACTTCCACTTCTCTTGCCTTTCTTCCTTTTGTAGATTTGGTGGCATTAGTAGTTACTGAAGATGTAGTGGATAACTCAGTCATGTCCAAATCCATTGTATATCTTCCTCATCTAGTAGAGCTATCTGGAATTGATGTGACATTCAATATTCAATTGATGTCATTAGTGGATAACTTGTGATTGGTTCCTTCTTGTGTCATTCATAAGGGACATGTACTCATGGTGCAATTTTAAATTCAACTCTTGCCATTAGTTAAGCAGGTAGGGATACCTATTGCCATATGTAAGCATTTTTACAATATTCAATCTCCTAGGAACTACACTGATTTTTAAATATGCCTGAAACTCAGTCTCTGCCATTAAATGTTCTTTTCCATTGTATTATGTAAGCCTATAGGAATTATGCCAGTGGTTAAATGCATCTGCAGTCTCAGTATTTACCATTGAATGCATTTAAATTCATGATTTTCCCATTATTTTAATAGCATTGATGGTATCACCATCCTCAGTTTCATAAACTTAAATTCCAGGCATGTAATATTGCATATTACAAATAAACAGATTATTATATTTGAACAAAAATACTTACGTTTTAATTTCCAGAATGTATAGGTTGTGATTCAGAAATTATAGTGTATGCATGTTCCATATTGTTGAAGTGTAGTATATTCACAAAGACAAAGAAATTAAACTAGATAAATAAATAGCACGTATACCAGCCAAAAGGAGCTCTGTAAAAGTTTCACAGAACAAAAGATAACAAAGAACTTCAAATCACCAATGATTTAACAGAATAATCTAGTCCCAAGACCCTGTACACCATAGTCACACCAATTTACCAGTATGCCATCTTAGCTGTATAACCAGCCCTTGCAGGGCTTGAACCCAAGACACTGCACACCATAGCCATTGTCATTTTGTTATAATGATATCAAGCTATAACAGATAATAAATATATTAATATTCATGACTTGCATACATTTAAGGATTTTATTTATTTTTTCAGCAATATGCCTTTAAATATTTTTCTATTTAATACCAGGATGTTAGAGCTACTCAACTGTTGATCATTTGTGGCTTAGCACTGAAGAAGGCTTTTTATAGCCGAAACCGGTTTGCCTGCCAATCAAGATATAATATTCTTGGTTTGGAAGTTTATTCAATAATAAATGTTTTTTAGCCGAATTACCATTGTGCTGGTCTGTTTTTGGATTAATTCTTTTGGGACATGATTTATAATTCTACATTGTTCATCTTCTAATATTATTATTGGTTGCCTTTCATCAGGCATATACACATAGCTATCATTGTTTATAATCAAGGATTTGCATTTTTTGAACGCCTTCTTCTAGGGAAAGTTATTTTGTTTTATGCAGGATTAGAATTATGTGGTAATAATCATATTTTGCTTGCAGTAGAATATTTGATTTGGATCATACATTGCCTTTTACAACTGTATTCACATATTTGGTGTGAACTGTGTTTTAATATATTGTTATTTTGACTTACATTACTGCAGTTTTTCACCATTGTCTAGTTTCTTTTTCCTTTTTTGTTGGGGCCACTGTTACATTTATCCAACAATTTTGGGGGTGTCCAATAAACAATATGGATCTAATTAAATTCCTACAAGGTTTCTCTGCCGATAGGTATGACCTGAATGTTTTTGGACTGGGACAAACCTCTACAGACAATTCCACACTGTGCCCCTAATGATGTTGTAAATATATGCTCATCATCTTTTCTTAAACTGACCAAGTGCATGAAGTCCCTCAGAACCAATGTCTGGCACCTCAAACTCTTCAAGGCATATAAGGTACGGAGAATCTCTCCATGTGGCCTTAGGGTTCACATTCAGCCTTTGGTGAGTTTAGCAGATGATTTGTTACTACATGTATGGGCCCAAGCCCAGCATAAGGCAACCATGGCCTTTGTTGAAGTCCTTATTCCATATTATGAGCGGACAATAGATAAGTTAATCCTTGAAGTTAAAACTATTTGTGAGGAGGTAAGACGTTTTGAAGGGGAACTTTTTTTTGACAAGTGTCTTAACCAATTGGCCAAGGATTTACTCACCTTAGAGCAACAGCTCAAAACTAAGAAGAGCCATAAATTTAACGATGACATCATGGATTATGAGAGAGGAAAACCTTTTGGGTTACAAAAAAATGTCAAATTTATTGAGCAGGATAGGTCCAAACCAGTTTTTAAAAGAAAAAGACCAAGGTCCACACTTAAAAGAGGCCATAATGGGTGAAGTGGCACTTCAGGGGATGATTCATCCTCCACCACTGATATTAAAATCACCCCTACGTCTGAGTCACTGGTAGCCAAGAGACACCCAAGTACTGATCCTTTAGGGGGGTAGGCACAGGGGTGGCAGAAAACACCAGTCCCGTAAACACCATACAACATCTTTTGAATTTGATTCTACCACATTAGGAAACACAAACAGTGTGCATAATATTTCTGAAACTGAAATAAAATTACTAAATAAGGGTCTAAATGTTGTCCGCTTTTTTTGTCAATGAGGATACATTTGCTAATGATGTTTCAAATTTCTGCCGATTGTTGAATTTAAGACTGTTTTTTGTGGATGGTACTCAGGCTCAAAGATCTACTGATTTTCATTTCCGGAAATCTTCTTACATGCCAGCCCTGGACAAACACGTTGCTATATTTAAGGACTGTGTGCTCAAGGACTTGCACTTTAACAAATTTATTCTTACCAACATCATACATAACCTTACAAAGCAGGAACAGCAGGTGTTAATCAAGCTCAGGCATAACTGTGATTTGGTAATTTTACCAGCTGATAAAGGTGGGGCGGTCATTGTTATGGATTGGCCAATCTACTTGGCAGAGGCCGAAAGACAACTATCTAATGGCCAGTTCTATATACACATGCCATTAGATCCAACACCAGAATTTAAACAGGAAATATACAGATTCCTGAACCTTGCCCTGGAAGAAGGTATCATTAGCAAGTAAAATTTGTACCACATGACTGTATCTGTTCCCCAATCTCAATACCTTTCTCGCCCAAAATTCATAAAGATCTATTTAAACCACCTTGGAGGCCAATTGTATCAGGCAGGGGGTCACGTACAGAACCTTTAGCTGCATTTCTTACTAAATATTTACAATCCCTTTTATCAATAGTCAGGGCCAGGATACAAGACACCACCCATTTTTACAGATAGTGATGGATACACAGTTGGATTCTAGTTAGCTAATGTGCACATTGGATGTGACTGCCCTACATCCCCCATCATCCCCCATTGAGATGGGTTAGAAGCCATTCAGTTTTGGCTGGATAAGGCCAATTTATATTTACCCGGCTTTAACACCTTACTTATCTGTCTCACAGAAAATGTGTTAACCAAGAACATGTTTCATTTCCATGGCAAATGTTACTGGCAGGTGAAAGGTACTGCTATGGGGGCTTCTTTTGCCCCCATCTTTGCTGACCTTTTTATGGGTTACATAGAGGAACAGCTTATTTATGATGTTGGCCACAATTTATATCTTGGTGAAACTAATATTTGGCGGCATTATCTGGATGATTGCTGGATGGTGTGAAGGGAGGATGTAACATATGTACATGAATTTGTACAGTATCTTAATGAGAATAAGTGGGGCATCCAATTCACGTTAAATTATATCAAGCAGATTATGTTTTTGGATGTCACCATTACTAGGGAGGCTGATCATACACTTAGGACTGAGGTAGTTTGTAAACATCCCCAGTATAACACCTTACTTCATGCCAACAGTCGTCACCCTCAACACATCATCCGCAACATCCCCACATCCTGACTTCTAAGGATAAGACACATCGTTTCCTCTGAGAACTCTTATGATTACTGTCAACAGGATTTGAAAAATAGATTTCTCCATAGAGGATATGCTATTGATAACATTATTCTGGCTAGTCAATTTGCCTCACGGCAACCCAGATCTTCTTTGTTACAATACCAACACACCTCTAAGGACAATAATCCAGGTGAGCCAGTCCATTTGGTTACTGCCTTTTGGTGAACATCAACACTTTTAGACAGATCATTGGCCACCACTGGGATATTCTTATGGCCAATGATAACCTTTGTGCGTTTCTTTCTTCAAAATGTCTCTTCTCATACCAGAGGGTTCCCACGCTGGGCTTTTATTTTAATCATTACAAACATAAGATGCCCTGTAATGCACATCAGGTCACATTATTTGGGGATAAATTGATAGGGTGTATACCCTGTGGTCACTATTCAGCATGCACCCATGTACTTAAAAGCAAAGCATTCACCAGCAGCAATACTTCTGAAGCTTATGATATTTTCTGTGTTTTCACAACTACAGTACTGACTGGGTCATATATTTAACTACTTGCACTTGCTCTGCTTTTTATGTGGGGCAAACCTCCAGGTCACTGAGGGTTCAGATTTCTGAGCACCTCTGTGATATACAAAATAAAAGGATGTCCAGTTCATTATTTAAGCATACTATGACCCATACTACTGCCCAGGTTAAATTAATTATCATTGACAAGATTGCAGGGAACAGAATGTTCAAAACTGGTTGGCATACTATGTTAAATAAAAAAGAATCTAGTTGGATTATCAGGTTGGGGGGTTTGTTTAAACCTGGCCTGAATGACTTAAGTGATTATCCAATATGTTGTTTGTATTGTAATTAGGTTTATTATTTAAACTCATTGTGTGTGCTCTTCATAATAATAGCACTGAGGAAGGCTAATCTTTGCTGAAATTAGTCTGCTGTTTATTTTTACTTTGGAGCTGTCACATTAAACTGGAGTTATTTTCACCCATGGTGCTGGATGTTTTGTTTTGGGCTTGATATTTTGTAGACACACTTAGGTTTATGGATGTGAGTTGGGTATGACAACCCTGTGATTCCTGGAGTCAAACATTTCTCTTAGACTATCTTGATGATATCATAAGAAGGCAGCAATATACATGTCCACAGCTAAAAGGGTTTGGCTTTATTGGCCTGAAATTGTCCATACAAAGATGTAAAAGAAGAAAGTCATGGGCATTCAGAAATGCCATTTAGCTGAAACACCTGATATCCTTTAAGGGTAATTTACATATACCCATGTTGCCTCTGATTCAAGAGGTTTAAGCTATCACACAGTGGAAATTCTAGCTTTGCTAGATTTTTCTTTTTGTGTTTTTAACCAATTGGTTTTCCTGTGTGACCTTTTTACTCATTGTTTTAGTTTGTTAGTTGGGATATTTTGTAGACACCCTTAGGTTTATGGATATCACTTGGGTATGACTACCCTGTGTTTCCAGAAGTGAAACATTCCTCTTATGCTGTCCTGATGATGTTGTAAGAAGGTAGAAACATGCATGTCCACAGCTAGAGGGGTTTCGCATTACTGGCCTGCAAAAGACATAAAAGTAAAAGAAAAAAGTCATGGACATTCAGAAATGCCATTTAGCTGAAACACCTGATATCCTTAAAGGGTAATTTAGATATAGCCCATGCTGCTTCTGATTCAAGAGGTTTAAGGTATCAAACAATGGAAATTCTAGCTTTGCTAGAATTTTCTTTTTGTGTTTTTAACCAATTGGTTTTCCTGTGTGACCTTTTTACGCATTGTTTTAGTTTGTTAGTTGGGATATTTTGTAGACACTCTTAGGTTTATGGATATCAGTTGGGTATGACTACCCTGTGTTTCCAGAAATCAAATATTTCTTTTATGCATACTGATGATGTCATAAGAAGGCAGAAACATGAATGCCCACAGCTAGAGGGGTTTGGCTTTATTGGCCTGTAAAAAATTTTAAAGTAAAAGAAAAAAGTCATGGACATTCAGAAATGCCATTTAGCTGAAACACCTGATATCCTTAAAGGATGATTTACATGTAGCCCATGTTGCCTCTGATTCAAGAGGTTTAATGTATTACAAGGTTGAAATTAGATGTTTACATATAACAAATAAATCCATTGAGGGAACTCCATCATCAGAAAAAAAGTTATACTGAATCAGGTGTTTTATATTCCATATTTCTGTTCAGCATTTAATTGCCAGGGAAGGTTCAAACCTACAAGAGAGGTCAGTCACATAAGGAACACATACAGCTATATCAGACCTTCAACCAGAAACTGGTCAACCATACACACCAGTAGTAGATGCATTAGAACATACAATTACAGTAAAGGAATTAAAACTGTTAAACAGATGTCGGTCGTTTCTTCCCTCAATGTGTAGAGATCTAAATGAAACATTGGATGAGCTGCATATTTTAGTAAGAATTAACTGGTTAATACAAAGTTTGAATTTAAACAGAGTAGTACTTTTACAATGATATGTCAACCAGTTAATAATACTTTTTATAATGTGTTATCAAAAATGTATGACCTTTATAAAAGTCAGTTACAATGTAATTATGATAATGTAGCTAAAGAAGAACAAACGCTTGGAAGCAGTTATGAGAAAATGAACATTTGATTATTAAACCTGCTGACAAAGATGGCTCTATAATACTTATGTATGAGTAAAGACCTTTATGTAATGACTAAATTAGTTATTTTCTTGAATGACAGCACAATCATGAGAATGCATCAAGTATTTATAGACCATACTGTATTTATTGTTAAAATATATGACTTGCACTTAAGTAATGATATTTCTTAGCAAAATTAAGATCTTATATATACAGCATTTTCTGTGGTGCCAGTTCTTTATACACCACCAAAAATACATAAGACTAGAATGAAGCCACATATGTAACATACAGTCACTAGTAGTAAATAGATAACTGAGCCAAGCTCTGTTTATTCAGAATTTGATTTGAAACATTCTTTACATTATGCAAAAAGTTATATAAAAGATACCAATGCTTTTTTGAGATTATTATATTCACAGAAAAGGATCTTAGGAATGTTGTTAAGGTGAATTTGGATGTCAGATCATCATTTACTGTTTACTGATGTTAAGGTTGTTAGTGAACATTTATAGTTCTGCAGCAATATGAATGGAAGAAAATTGAAATAATGGGTCAGGTTAAAAAAAGACTTCCTCTCAATGTAAATGATTTACTCCATTGTCAGCTCTATAAACAGGCTAACATCATGGGCCAGATTACAAAGCATCTGTTCTCAGTTGTGTAGCAGTTACACTGAGAGCAAGTCATTTGGAATCAGACCATTTAAATTTATTGTTGAACACCATATTAAGTAAAATGTTCTTGCCTAATGCAAATTTATCTTTATGTAATTGGGAGGAGAAATGTATTTTTAATATGAATGGTAATTGTGCTACTTGTACACCTTTTTTTAAACAATTTGTAGATGATATGTTTATGATATGAACTGGTAGTTATGAACAACTTAAACAAAGTTTACACATTTCTGCACACCACTACCTGCTTTTTAACATTTAAGGTGTGAAAATATTTTTTTAGATGTTATATTGTTTATGATGGAATTAATGTGATAACACATTCCAAAGAAGGGCAGGGAAGTATATACTTATATGTTAATAGCATGTACACAAGATAAACTTTTGACAACATTGTATATAGTCAATATCTTAGATTTCCTGTATGTCATTGATTTTATGTAATTAGTAGTTCAACAGTGAGCCTACAGGTATCATAGACTTAGGATTAATCTGAAATAAAAAGTGTTTTTTGCTTGTGGAACTTTCGCTAGATGTTATTTTTCAGAAATGACTACTTATCAACATAGATAGCATAGATCATGTAAAACTATATATATATATATATATATATATATATATATATATATATATATATGGTTCTACCTGACATAGTCGAAACCACACAACACCGACAACCACATCACCGACACCACATATTCGACAGTCCATAAACAACCACACATACATAAACGAAATAACCACAATACACTGCACCACAATAACAATTAAAAACAAAACACCACACACACAACACAAGCAACCAAAATCCTTACAAGCCACACTAAACCTTACCCTAACCCTAAGGTCCGCTTACCTACCCGCCTAACCCTAACTCATAACCCTAACCCTAACCCTAACTCACTTAACCCACCCCTATCGCCTAACCCTAACTCACTTAACCCACCCCCACTAACGTCCGTCACTATACTCACACAGCCTTTCCCCATGTCGGCATCCTCGGCGTTGGTGTTGTCATATCGGTCTTCTGCATTGTCGAGTTCTGCCACTTTGATTCGGTCTTCTTCGATTTAGTTCGATGTCGGTCTTCTTCCTGTCGAAGTCAGAACCATATATATATATATACATGTATGTATATATATATATATATATATATATATATATATATATATATATATATATGTACTATTAGTAACAAAGTATGTATTGCTCTGCTAAAATGAAATGTCATTTTGTACTTTTGTAACTATTGTAATTTACACATGTTGGAGCTTTTCTCCCTGGGCCTCTACTGAAAATAGATTCTCTTAGACCCAATTGGGTTTCTGGTAAACAAATGACAAATAAATAAATAAATCATATTATAAGAATAAAGTTAGATATGTTATAGAGTTTTAAAGTAATTGACATTATTAATGATTCATTATAGCCGAGTATGCCTCCAGGAGTTTCTGTTGTTAACTCCCACTGGCACCTTTAGGTGTCCAATATTGCTTATTCATATTTGCATTAATAATTCCAAAACACTGCTACATACACAGTATCAGAAGATTTCATCTTAAAGCACACATGGTGGCAAACACAACGGTATTGATATTTGACCTGTGTCTAATGTGGGTAAAGAAATATTAAATATTATTTTTATAATGTTTATTTGTATTATAATAACTTTCATACTTCTCTAAATATCTCAACACTCAGGTAACACAGGCAGAACTGCATATCCTCTTATGAAAGCTCGCACTTTGAAGAAAATCCAGCTGTCAGTATGCAACTATCTTGAACAACTACTGAGATATCAGAAGTTTTTATACAAAATTATAATATTAATATTCACTGCCTTTATTTTGGATTATAGAATCCAGTTTAAAGCATCAAACTTAACTCACATTAAGATGAATTTATCCTGAATAGTTTGCTATTTACAGTTTTCTAGTAACACTTATAGTTCCATAGATATGAATATTTATTTGAACTGTAAGGTGATAACTTCATTTTGTTAAATGCTCAAGACACACTCACTGGGAGTTAACAGGACACACTCAAAAGAGCTGTACTGGAGATAATGATTAAAGAAACATTGGCCCATATTAAATTCATATGTTTATATAAGCAATATAGTGGAAGCAGGTCACCATTTACTTTTAAGAATGGTAATGATATTTCCATGCTATACCTACTTCTCATACATTAAAACTGAAAACTAAAGACACAATACCATGCTATACCTTAATTTAAGACACTGTATATTTTTAAATGTTTTTCAATGTGTAATTCTGAAAATATTTTGGAACGTGTATAAAACGCATTGCTTTTTATGTGGGCTAAATCAAAAGGAAATTAGAATTAATAATGTTTGAGCACCATTCTGATTAACAGAGAAGAGCTGAAACCAATACACTTTTTAAACGTGTAGCAGAAAAAGGTTATGAACACAGGTTTGTGTTTATAGTAACTCAAAGGTTTATATGATTGAGGTGAGGATGTTACTTGATATATAGAACTAGTGAATTTAAATGAATAACTACTTTTTTTTGAGATGCACAGACAGGTTTAATACAACTGCAGGTATTAAAGAAGTACTTAAATGTAGACATAGTATATCGTAAAAAAAATGTGTGAAAATCAGAATCATCTTCCTTTGAATTTTTGGCCTGCTTAGTAATTGTGTTAAGTATATTTTTAATAAAATAATTCCATGCCTAAAGTTTTATCATAATCTTCATCCCTCTTTTTCCCATTTTCCACAGGGGGTCATAATGTCATGCCACCTGTCACCATCTCTCATGATTCAGTGTTACTTTCTTATCTTCTTTGACAGCTATGCCTGACTGTTGCAGGTCTACTCCCACACAATTCATCTGACTCTTTGCTAGACACCCTCATTTCATCTTACCTTCTTCCACTCTGTCTCAAATTTTCTTCACCAGATTGCCTTCTGATTTCCTGCACATGTACCTGAACCACCATAACCTGTTCTCCTTGACCTTCTCTACAATTGGAGCTACTTGGATTTCTATTCTAACATCCTCATTTCTTCATTTCACTCATAGTGTTCTTCCTACTATCCCTCTCAAACAATGCATCTTATTCACCTTTAATAGCCTCAGCTGCTGTGTCTTCACTGCCTAGGTGTCTTCACTAATCATACCAATGTTTTGTGTGGCTTACTTTTCAGCTGTTTTAGTATTCTTTTGTCATCTACCACTCCTACCACTGTATTCCATTTCACTACAACCCCTCTGATTCAAGCTTTGACCTCCTCATTCAGACTTCCATTTTTCTAAATCATCCCTCCCATGTACCTGAAGCTGTTATGGTGTTCTGGTATTTTCCATTATGTCTCATTTCTCGGTCTGATTTCATCCATTTGCTGCCATTACTACTGTCTTATTATTATTTTATTTATTTTTTATTTAAATTTGTTTGACCGGGAGTGTCTGACTGGACGTAGGTCCATTTTCAATGGAGGCCCAGGGAGAAAAGCTCCACAGTAAAATAAACAGACAGTAGTTACATTGGATTACATAGTGATTAACAATTTAACATAGCAATTACTTACAGCATATTTACAGATGAAGAACATAGTACATCAGTAGACAACTAGAATCTTTATCTGTGAAGTACATAACAGACATTAACAAATGTTACAATGAGAAGTTCCTGCTGTATAATAAGTGCTAGGCTTATGAGCATCTGAGCTTGCTATAATCAAGGTAGTTAGTGGAGTGGAAAGAAAGGTAGTGGTTAGATGGGGTGGTGATATTAGAGTGGGAGTTGCAAGGGCATAGCCAGCATGTTTTTAGGTGCGCTTTTAATAAAGTTTTGAAGTGGGTGCATGATGGTATGGAGGTAATTGTGGGTGGGAGTGAGTTCCATAATTTGGCTATGGTGCAAGAGAATAGTGCTTCACCAGCAGAGTTATTGGCTTTAGTGATCTGCAAGTGATTTTTGTTGCTGGATCTTAGTGGTCTGGTGGTGCGATAGGGTTGGAGTAGATTCTGGAGGGATGGGACATTTAGTGGATGGTTTACTAGTTTGTGGGTGAGTGAGAGTTGATACCATTGAAGGAGGTGAGGGAGCTCAAGCCAGCCCAGTTCAGCAAGTGAGAGACAGTGGTGACTATGGTAGGATGCCCCTGTGGCGAATTTGACGATTTTGTTGTAGCAGGTCTCTAGTTTGTTTAGATCACATTGCCCTAGATTGGTATATATTGGAGAGGCATAAAGTAGGGTGGAGATAAAGTGGGAATTTACTATTGAAATCTTTGCTGCTTTGGTGAGAAATTGCTTCATTAGTACCACCCACGTGCCTTCAATTCTGCATTCCATTCCCTTAACCTTTACTGAAGTTCTTGTTCAGAATTTGCCTGTCTGTAATATAACATTGTTACCACACCAAACTACTAAAAAGGCAAACAAAAAACCCACCAGCGCACCAGGAACTAAACTCAAAACAAAATGTAAAACATGAAGCTCATGGTTTATTTAATTAAGCTTTTCATTCAGCTAGATAGCCAAACTTCATCAGACAAAAACAAAAAGACCAAACACAGCTTAAATAGCACTGATTAATCATGTGCTTAAAATCATTATTAGATCCAATTAATCTACAAATTTGATTACCTAAAAAATTTGTGTTCAATATAAGAAACTGATCCTCAAACGTTTAAGAACAACACTAAGCATATACAATGGCCCATCCCAAGTAAATAAACAACATAAATACTGAAAACATTTAAAAATCTATATTACCTAATGACACTCAAATAAAAACCTAAACACTAATAAAAAATAATAAAATATATATATATACATCCTTCTTTCTCAAGCAGTACAATTAAACATGAATACATCCTAATGTATCAAACTTCTCAATTTCAAAATACATGCCATAGATACCTTTTCATTTAAACCTGGAGTTCTATATGAATGGAGTTTCAACTGCCTAATCAGCTCTTGATGCTCCAAACGTAATTGATAAGGGCCACCTTTAATATCCCTTCACAAGACAGGAATTATTCTGAGCAAAATGCACGTCCTCAATGTAACAATGTGGACGTGCGTAATAGGAGACAAATGATTCCAATGACGAGTGGAGTGTCTAACAACGTTAATGATAAACACAGAGATGAGGGGCATTTGGAAAGTAACAACAATGGGTTTACTTTGTTGGCAGGAGGGGAAATGGAACAGCTGAATAATGAAGGTAGAGGAGGGCAAGCCCCTTTTACCAACAAGGGGCAGAACCACCAGAAGTACTAAAATATGAGAGGGAAGAGCAGCAGCAACAAGAGGGAGAACAACCGAACAAGGGACTAGATGGTAACTGTTTGAAGGTCCTGTTCAATAGAGCGGTGACTTTAAAATGTATAATTATTCTAAGTATGGGGTTCCTGTGGAGCTTTGTGAACTGTTTTCTAAAGGTTTGACTTTTGTCCCGTCTCAACACTTCAATTTATCTAAAACCCTCATAGACTTGAAACTATTTTTACGTAAACTCAATTTAACTTTATTATTAGGTAGTAATGAGACAGTGAACAATGTTATGAGGGTATCTAGTATGTTTAACCCTCCGACCCATCCTATACTGTCTGTGTTTGAATTTCTGTGTGAGGCTGAAATAAGAAGCTTATGGTCAGAGCGTGCTAATGTGGTTGACCTCAATATATCAGAGGTTGATCTTAAGGCTTTGAATGCCATCAAATTGCTACCGTTATGTTTATTAAAACGGGATAAGGGAGGGTGGTTGGTTTAAATGGATTTAGATCTTTATAACAAAAAAATGAGAAATGTGCTGGAGGGTGAGACTTATCTGCCATCTAGTCTCAATGAATTGAATGTTGCTTACAAATGTATCAATGGTTATTTGAATGATTTGTTTTTGGAAGGAACAATAGATTTAAATACTTTAAATTATTTATTAGTGATTCCACCTAAAATCCCTTCTTTATTCGGCTTGCCTAAGCTTCATAAGAGTATTGTAGACCCCCACCCCCCAATGAGAATCCTGGCTAATGCCAGGTCATCTATAACTTATGCTAGTGCAAAGCTAGTCAACAATATTCTAAAAAAGTATGTAAACAGGGAGAATCAAATTTGTAAAGATTTGTGGGCATTTATGGCTGCCATTAACCATTTTCCTTTTCTGGAAACCATTACGTTTTTAACTATTGATGTCACCAACTTGTACTTCTCAATACCTCACAGTATTGGAATTGAATGGGTGGTAGAAAGAATGTTACATCATGGGTCTGAGAGTAATGAAGTGAGACTGGTCCAGGAACTTTTGGACATCATATTAACTAATAATTTTATGATGTTCGGCAATGAGATATACTTACAATAGGTGGGTATGGCTATGGGTTCCCCATGCAGAGCAAGTTTTTCTAATCTAGTGATGGCCCGGTGGGAAGACCAGTATGTATTCAATGTGCCGGAGACCCTAGCCAAGGTAAAGTTCTATACTAGGATCTTGGACGATATCTTCATTATGTTTGATGGAGATATGACAGAGGTGAATGATTTCGTAAATCAGATGAATATCAGTACTACTTTTTTGAAATTCACATATAAAGTGGCTGTTGTTGTTGTGTCTTTCAGCTTTTCCCGGTTAGGGGTCGCCACAGCGAAACTCTGGTCCGCTAATGATTGGCAGTAGATTTTTACATGCCGAGTTGCCAGCTCTGACGCACAACCTTCAACGAAGGTACACCCATTCACGCATGTCTCCACACAGAAGACGCTTTAGCTGAGACTCAAACAGGACAATGTCTTACTGTGAGATGACAATGCTACTGCAGCACCACCACTGCAGTATAAAGTGGCTGTTGATAAAATAGCTTATTTAGATGTGGAATTATCTAAGGATTTTGTTGGCAGGCAATATGTAGCTAGAATCCACCATAAGGAAACTTATTCCAATACGATGTTGCACTATATGAGTGCTCATCCATATCAGCAGAAAAAAAGTGTTGTAACGGGCCAATTGGTTCATGCTGCTCATATGGTGACAGATGAGGATATATTTCTTGAGGAATGTGAGGTATCGAGAGGTATGTTCTATAGAAGAGGATACACAGAAAGATTGTTGGGTGACATCATTGAAGAAGTTCAACATAAAAGAAAAGTAGGAACATATAAACCAATCTTACCTAGACAGGCTCATGTTTATGGGGGAGGGGACATGATTAGTGATGTAGTGGTTGACCTTGACATTTATTCGAGTACAAAGACTTGAATAGAAGTTGAGACACGTAGATTTACTATCCTTTAGTTTAGAAGCAGATATAATAAAATCGATCTTGCAAAGGAATTGGAGCTTGTTTACCTATAAAATGGATTTAACAGATAAGTTAGGTGACACACCTACAGTTATTTATAAAAAAGGAAAAAAATTAAAAAGCATAATGGAAACAAGTAGGACAATATTACATTGTACAGAAGGGACCTTCAAGTGTGAGGCTTGTAGCTTTTGTAGGAAAATAGCTTCTGGAATCACGTTTTCCATCAATAGTAAGGTGTACAGGGTCAAGCGGACGTATAACTGTTTTTCCAAATCTGTCGTCTGTTTTGCCACCTGTCAGTTTTGTACCACATTTTATGTAGGCAAGACTGACAGGAAGTTGAACGACAGAATCAATGAGCATGTGTACAACATTAGGAAAATGAAGATAGAAAATGTCCTAGATAAGCATTGTAATGAGCACCCCTCTTACTCTTTTGTTTTTAGGGTTTTAGACCAAATTGTTCCTGATGTTAAAGTTGACCCTTATCAATTACATTTGGAGCATCAAGAGCTGATCTTGCAGTTGAAACTACATTCATATAGAACTCCAGGTTTAAATGAAAAGGTATCTATAGCATGTATTTTGAAATTGAGAAGTTTGATATGTTAGGATGTGTTCATGTTTAATAGTACTGTTTGAGAAAGAAGGATGTGGTTATGTTTATTTATACTATGTCGTTTCTTTTTTTAGGTCCAGTGTTTGCTATGGAAAATGAGAAATTTATTTTTTAACCTTTTTAACCTGTCCTTTTTTAATGTATTTTGTAACAATATATATATATATATATATATATATATATATATATATATATATATATATATATATATATATATATTTATTAGTGTTTAGGTTTTTATTTGAGTGTCATTAGGTAATATAGATTTTTAAATGTTTTCAGTATTTATGTTGTTTATTTACTTAGGATGGGCCATTGTATATGTTTAGTGTTGTTCTTAAATGTTTGAGGATCAGTTTCTTATATTGAACACACATTTTTTAGGTAATCAAATTTGTAGATTAATTGGATCTAATAATGATTTAGAGCACATGATTAATCAGTGCTATTTAAGGTGAGTTTGGTCTTTTTGTTTTTTGTCTGATGAAGTTTGGCTATCTAGCTGAACGAAATGCTTAATTAAATAAACTGTGAGCTTCACGTTTTACATTTTGTTTTGAGTTTTTTCCTGGTGCGCTGGTGGTTTTTTTGTTTGCCTTTGTAATATAACATTGTCTGCAGAGACCAACTTTGCTGATCTGTCCCTTTCATCCTTTATTCTAATGAAGTCCATCACCAGTAGGAACAGCAGCAGGTTAAGAGATGAACCCTGATGCACACCCACTCCCAATGGGAACCCATTTGTGAGTTCAAATCTTGCTCTTATTTGTGGAAATGGGCACCCATTTGTGAGTTCAAATATTGCCCTTACTTGTGGAATTGGGTCCCGGTACATAACCTGCACTAATTCTACCAGTGTTTCAGCAACTTCAAACCATTGCAGGACTGCTCAAATCAGCTTTCTTGAGACATTTTCATATGTATTCTCCAAATTTAGGAATGTCCATTTGGACCCTTTCCTCCTCTCTAACTTCTTCTCAGCTATTGGCCTTGCTGAAAACATTGAACCTGTTGTCCTGTATCCTGATTTAAATCCAAACTGATTGTCTGCCATCTTAACTTCTACTAGCCTGATTTTTTCATTTATCAGTCTCCTTCTACAGAACTTTCTTGCAGTATGACAAGAGTTTGATAGATTTACTCTGCCTATAGGCGTGAATGTTCCTTTTGTTTTTGTACACTGGATTAGTATGCTTATTTTTTAGTCATTTGGGGTATACTTTTCTTTCCATACTGCTAAGAGAATCTTCAGGAGCCATTTCTCTCCTAGCTCATCAAACATCTACACTATATTTTCCCTGACCTCCACTAAGCCTGCTGCTTTCCCCTGACTTCATTTTCCTTAGTGCTGTCCTTACTTCATCTAGTGTGAGCTCATTTTCTTCTTTCATTATAGGCTGTGTCTGGTGCAGTGCAGCTTCTGTGGAGTTTTCTTCATTCAGAAGTTAATATATGTACTCCTTCCATCTGCCTTTGATGTCTTCTAGATTGAATCCAAAAAACAAAGTAATAGGACACTGCTGAGATTGATCCAGTAAAAAACACTATTTATTGATGTAAGCGCTTTCGGGATAGCCCTTCATCAGGCATAATTTTAATACATTAAAAACAACCATATTTAAAATACATGTCATCCAATCATTTACTTACAAACACCCGCCTATTTTGTAGGGCGGGTTTAATAGGTAAAACATCATTAAGGCCCGGGGGTCTATGTGCTCTCAGGTCTACTATCCATTTGGATTCTGCCAATGCTGTTCTATGCTTGATATCACCCCCCCTGTCATTAACCCTAACATTAACTATGCATCTAAATTTAAAACTGTGCGTGGGGAACAAGCTAATGTGTCTATAGAGTGCATTGCTTTCTTCACAGTTCCTAATATTACTGAGGTGTTGTAAGATCCTGACTTTTAACATATTGTTAGTCATTCCGATGTAAAAACATGCACATTCTTCACAATTAGCCATATAGACCAGATTCTTCATCCTACATGTGGCCTTCCCCTTAAAATAAAAAATTTTTTTCATATCTGGATGTTTAAAATCTATGTCACCCCTGATATATGTGCAGGCCTTACAATTACCACAAGGATGAGTACCTGCTGTCAGATTTAGCTCCAATCTCTTATCCAAGTGTACCTCCTTACATAGTAGGTCTTTCAAATTCTTATTTCTTCTATAGTTGAAACTAGGACATTCACCTACTATGTCCTTCAGTCCGATGTCACTGGTTAATATATTCCAATTTCTCTGTACTATCTGGCAAATGTCCTTAATATTACTACCATATGTAAATAATAAACTAACTTTTCTTCCTTTTTTATCATTATTATTGGTCACAGTGACTTCATCTTCACCCACATTGGTCCTATGCAGCCATGGCTTATATCTTGTTTCTCTGAATTGTTTATTATTGCTCACTATATTATTAATCAATGGTTTCCCATAACCCCTTACAGAGAGATGCTGTTCCAGTTTATGCAACTCTTCATCGCAATGTGCATCCTCAGAACATACCCTAGAAATCCTACCTACCTGGCTCTTTATGATATTAGGAAAAATATGTCTGGGATGCATGCTGTCGAAGGACAACAGTGTATTTTGCCAGCAATCCTTTCTGTAGAGTTTAGATGTAAACCCCATGTCAGTCTGTTCTACATAAACATCCAAAAAATCAATTTTCTCATATGATGTTTTAGCACTAAAGCTCAAAAATGTGGTGGTTGTATGTAGGAAAGCTAAAAAGCTTTCAAAAGTAGATAAATCCCCGTCCCACAAAATAAACACATCATCTACAAACCTAACATATAGAACTAAATATTTGTGCCATTCCTGATTGTTCAAAATCTCTTTGGTCTCCCATTTCGATAGCACTATATTTGCATACGAATTAGCACAGGGGGTGCCCATGGCTACCCCCTGTGCTTGTCTGTATAGTGAATCTGGTCCCATAAAAACATTGTTATGTAGGACCAAAGAGAGTAGTCTTTCCACGACCTCTCTCATATGTATTGTGGCTCCAAGTTCTGTAATAACCTCTCCCACAGCTTTAATGCCATATTCATGTTCAATAACCGTGAACAGGCTATTGACATCCAAAGTGGCCATTAACAATTTCTTACCCTCATGTTTCTCAACCTTGGCTAACTTTTCCAAAAAATGTCCAGTATCCTTCAAAATATTGTTAATTTTGCTTAAATAGGGTTTCAGGGCGAACTCTAGCCAGATCGAGACATTCTCAGTGACCCACCCTCTGCCAGAAACAATAGGTCTGAGTGGTGGATCACTTAATGACTTATGAATTTTCGGTAAGGCCTTGAAAATAGGTGTAGTTGGTTTATCAATTCTCAAAAACCCATATGTTTCATTGGTTATCTTCATTTCATCTAGTAATGTGGCTAATGAGCTATGCACCCTATCTATAATCATTTTAACTTGTAAAGGATTAATCCGTTCATATGCCGCATCAAGAGACAATGTTTCCATTAACTTTCTGTCATACCATTCTGTATCTAATACCACTATGGCCCCTCCTTTATCTGCTGTTTTAATTGTTATTTCCTTGTTATTCATCAGGCTCTGAAGTGCCATTTTTTGTGTTATAGTTAAATTATAATACTTACTGCTATTCTTACTTTCAAAGTATTTAAAGAGGTCCTTTTCACACCCATTCATAAATAAATTAAGAGAGGGAGTGAAATTAGGAACAAAATCATTAGGTTTTCTAGGTTCCACCCTATCTCCTGCTTGATTATCAAACATCAATTTAAGTACTACACCTCTACAGAACAACAGTAAGTCAAAAATTACATCACTGTATGCACATTCCTTACTTGGTACAAATGTTAGCCCCTTATTAAGAACTTGTAGTTCTTCTGTACTCAACAGAAACTTTGATAAATTATATACAGTACCATCAGGGGCACCAACAGTCATTGCAGGGTTTTCCTGCGTTTGTCCATGTTTCTGTCCTCGCTCCACGATCTTTTCCCAGCACCCTTCTTTTTTTCTGGTGCTGGGAGAGTTCCCAAAAAATACAGCGCTCCTTGATTGATCTTGGGACGAGCCCCTAAGTCTTGATTATGTCCTGTGTTAATATCCGGCTCCACAACTGTGTTGCTTGCTGCCGGAATATGAAAGGATGTGGATGTGGTACTTATTCGGCAGGGAGAAAGCAACTCTCTTTCAACATGCGATGTTTCACCCTCCCGAGTGAGCTCCGTAGATTGGGTGAGAATATCCATTGAACTTACTGAAGCCAGAGCGCTGGGATGTTGTTCAGTCAACTGTGGCCTCTCTCCTTCCCCTTGCGCTCCCAGAGAGTGAACCCTCTCTCGTAAAGCACCTGAGGCAACTTCACCCTCATGACCAGGGAAGCGGGTAATGATAGAGACCTCTTTCTGACTTCTGTGTCGTGTGGACTGCTCCGTCGATCTCCCCTGCGTTTCTTCTCTACGCGTCACATCTTCCTGCGTCATGGATGGCCTTTGATGACGTTTCGCCTGTTCTGCTGTACGCTCGTTGAATTTCGGCCAAACGAAGATGTTGCCATTAACGAAATCGGAATAATCCCTTTTAATCTTACTAAGCTTAGTATCACGAAGCTTGTCAGCTTCTTTAGCCAAAGCTAAAGAGAAATTGGAATATATTAACCAGTGATATTGGACTGAAGGACATAGTAGGTGAATGTCCTAGTTTCAACTATAGAAGAAATAAGAATTTGAAAGACCTACTATGTAAGGAGGTACACTTGGATAAGAGATTGGAGCTAAATCTGACAGCAGGTACTCATCCTTGTGGTAATTGTAAGGCCTGCACATATATCAGGGGTGACATAGATTTTAAACATCCAGATATGAAAAAAAAAAATTTATTTTAAGGGGAAGGCCACATGTAGGACGAAGAATCTGGTCTATATGGCTAATTGTGAAGAATGTGCATGTTTTTACATCGGAATGACTAACAATATGTTAAAAGTCAGGATCTTACAACACCTCAGTAATATTAGGAACTGTGAAGAAAGCAATGCACTCTATAGACACATTAGCTTGTTCCCCATGCACAGTTTTAAATTTAGATGCATAGTTAATGTTAGGGTTAATGACAGGGGGGGTGATATCAAGCATAGAACAGCATTGGCAGAATCCAAATGGATAGTAGACCTGAGAGCACATAGACCCCCGGGCCTTAATGATGTTTTACCTATTAAACCCGCCCTACAAAATAGGCGGGTGTTTGTAAGTAAATGATTGGATGACATGTATTTTAAATATGGTTGTTTTTAATGTATTAAAATTATGTCTGATGAAGGGCTATCCCGAAAGCGCTTACATCAATAAATAGTGTTTTTTACTGGATTAATCTCAGCAGTGTCCTATTACTTTGTTTCTTTGGATTTATCTGGTTGGTGCTTGGACATTGACACAACGCTCCTTCTTTGTTTGGTGATTTACTTAGTTTTGTTGAGAACGTTGTGTCAGCTGAGAATATTGAAAGAAAACTCTCTAACATGACTCCGGGTGAGATACTCTATGGCAACCAAGGAAAAGAGACTGTAAAACAAGGTAACCCGCTCCTTAATTTGGGCTTCATTGTTCAGAAGGAAGGCTTACCAGGGAACACCGTTCCTGTAGCGGTTGACAGAACCTTTGAAGACTTGCTGAGAGAATGGAGTTTTAAAGTTGGAAGAATGCAGCGCTTGCAATGGCAAGCTTTTCATCTGGAAGCCTGTATCAGTTATGGAATAGTCCCCAGAGGAATGAGGATATTGTGCATGCCGGCTCAGGGAGATAGATACCCTGAGCTTTTGGCAAAATGGCAAGCACTTAATTTAAACACCAGTATGGATTATATGAAGTTGCTGATACAGTTTTTTGCTTCGGAGCTTGACACATTGAAGCAAGAAGTATCAGCATTACATAATAGACTAGTATCGGATTTCCCAGATGCTAGGTACAAAGTTAGACTTAATACAGTCCAACAGACTTTGGCTAAAGAAGCTGACAAGCTTCGTGATACTAAGCTTAGTAAGATTAAAAGGGATTATTCCGATTTCGTTAATGGCAACATCTTCGTTTGGCCGAAATTCAACGAGCGTACAGCAGAACAGGCGAAACGTCATCAAAGGCCGTCCATGACGCAGGAAGATGTGACGCGTAGAGAAGAAACGCAGGGGAGATCGACGGAGCAGTCCACATGACACAGAAGTCAGAAAGAGGTCTCTATCATTACCCGCTTCCCTGGTCATGAGGGGGAAGTTGCCTCAGGTGCTTTACGAGAGAGGGTTCACTCTCTGGGAGCGCAAGGGGAAGGAGAGAGGCCACAGTTGACTGAACAACATCCCAGCGCTCTGGCTTCAGTAAGTTCAATGGATATTCTCACCCAATCTACGGAGCTCACTCAGGAGGGTGAAACATCGCATGTTGAAAGAGAGTTGCTTTCTCCCTGTCCAACAAGTACCATATCCACATCCATTCACATTTCAGCAGCCAGCAACACAGTTGTGGAGCCGGATATTAATACAGAACATAATCAAGACTTAGGGGCTCGTCCTAAGATTAACCAAGGAGCGTTGCATTTTTTGGGAACTCTCCCAGCACCAGTAAGAAAGAAGGGAGCTGGGAAAAGGTCGTTGAGCGAGGACAGAAATGTGGACAAACGCAGGAAAACCTTGCAATGACTGATGGTACCCCTGATGGTATTGTATATAATTTATCAAAGTTTTTGTTAAGTACAGAAGAACTACAAGTTCTTAATAAGGGGCTAACATTTGTGCCAAGTAAGGAATGTGTATATAGCGATGTAATTTTTGATTTACTGTTATTCTGTAGAGGTGTAGTACTTAAATTGATGTTTGATAATCAAGTAGGAGGTAGGATGGAACCAAGAAAACCCAGTGATTTTGTTCCTAATCTTACACCCTCTCTTAATTTATTTATGAATGGGTGTGAAAAGGACCTCTTTAAATACTTTGAAAGTAAGAATAGCAGTAAGTATTATAATTTAACTATAACACAAAAAATGGCACTTCAGAGCCTGATGAATAACAAGGAAATAACAATTAAAACAGCAGATAAAGGAGGGGCCATAGTGGTATTAGATACAGAATGGTATGACAGAAAGTTAATGAAAACATTGTCTCTTGATGCAGCATATGAACGGATTAATCCTTTACAAGTTAAAATGATTATAGATAGGGTGCATAGCTCATTAGCCACATTACTAGATGAAATGAAGATAACCAATGAAACATATGGGTTTTTGAGAATTGATAAACCAACTACACCTATTTTCAAGGCCTTACCGAAAATTCATAAGTCATTAAGTGATCCACCACTCAGGCCTATTGTTTCTGGCAGAGGGTGGGTCACTGAGAATGTCTCGATCTGGCTAGAGTTCGCCCTGAAACCCTATTTAAGCAAAATTAACAATATTTTGAAGGATACTGGACATTTTTTGGAAAAGTTAGCCAAGGTTGAGAAACATGAGGGTAAGAAATTGTTAATGTCCACTTTGGATGTCAATAGCCTGTTCACGGTTATTGAACATGAATATGGCATTAAAGCTGTGGGAGAGGTTATTACAGAACTTGGAGCCACAATACATATGAGAGAGGTCGTGGAAAGACTACTCTCTTTGGTCCTACATAACAATGTTTTTATGGGACCAGATTCACTATACAGACAAGCACAGGGGGTAGCCATGGGCACCCCCTGTGCTAATTCATATGCAAATATAGTGCTATCGAAATGGGAGACCAAAGAGATTTTGAACAATCAGGAATGGCACAAATATTTAGTTCTATATGTTAGGTTTGTAGATGATGTGTTTATTTTGTGGGACGGGGATTTATCTACTTTTGAAAGCTTTTTAGCTTTCCTACATACAACCACCACATTTTTGAGCTTTAGTGCTAAAACATCATATGAGAAAATTGATTTTTTGGATGTTTATGTAGAACAGACTGACATGGGGTTTACATCTAAACTCTACAGAAAGGATTGCTGGCAAAATACACTGTTGTCCTTCGACAGCATGCATCCCAGACATATTTTTCCTAATATCATAAAGAGCCAGGTAGGTAGGATTTCTAGGGTATGTTCTGAGGATGCACATTGCGATGAAGAGTTGCATAAACTAGAACAGCATCTCTCTGTAAGGGGTTATGGGAAACCATTGATTAATAATATAGTGAGCAATAATAAACAATTCAGAGAAACAAGATATAAGCCATGGATGCATAGGACCAATGTGGGTGAAGATGAAGTCACTGTGACCAATAATAATGATAAAAAAGGAAGAAAAGTTAGTTTATTATTTACATATGGTAGTAATATTAAGGACATTTGCCAGATAGTACAGAGAAATTGGAATATATTAACCAGTGATATTGGACTGAAGGATATAGTAGGTGAATGTCCTAGTTTCAACTATAGAAGAAATAAGAATTTGAAAGACCTACTATGTAAGGAGGTACACTTGGATAAGAGATTGGAGCTAAATCTGACAGCAGGTACTCATCCTTGTGGTAATTGTAAGGCCTGCACATATATCAGGGGTGACATAGATTTTAAACATCCAGATATGAAAAAAATGTTTTATTTTAAGGGGAAGGCCACATGTAGGACGAAGAATCTGGTCTATATGGCTAATTGTGAAGAATGTGCATGTTTTTACATCGGAATGACTAACAATATGTTAAAAGTCAGGATCTTACAACACCTCAGTAATATTAGGAACTGTGAAGAAAGCAATGCACTCTATAGACACATTAGCTTGTTCCCCACGCACAGTTTTAAATTTAGATGCATAGTTAATGTTAGGGTTAATGACAGGGGGGGTGATATCAAGCATAGAACAGCATTGGCAGAATCCAAATGGATAGTAGACCTGAGAGCACATAGACCCCCGGGCCTTAATGATGTTTTACCTATTAAACCCGCCCTACAAAATAGGCAGGTGTTTGTAAGTAAATGATTGGATGACATGTATTTTAAATATGGTTGTTTTTAATGTATTAAAATTATGTCTGATGAAGGGCTATCCCGAAAGCGCTTACATCAATAAATAGTGTTTTTTACTGGATCAATCTCAGCAGTGTCCTATTACTTTGTTTTTTGGATTTTTCTAATTGGTGCTTGGACTTTGACACAACGTTCCTTCTTTGTTTGGTGATGTCTTCTAGATTGGTGAGCAGGGGATTGTTGGCATCTTTTATGGAGGGTGTCTGATGACAATTTTCTTTATCTTTGTCTCTTTGCTGTGCAAGATTATAGAGTTTCTCTCTGCCTCTGATGTATTGTTCTTGACTATTGCAACTGCTCTGTTAGCGTCTTTGTTAGTCAACCAGTGTTTCTTCTTTGCACTTTATTATTATGACTTCCTGGAATTTATACCTTATTTTGATACCTAGCTTGGCTACATATCTGCTCTATATTCCCCACACTTTCTGTTTTGAGGCACTTCTTCATCTCCACCTGTTTTCTCTTCTTGCTGAAGTGCTAGACCTCTGAATATTTACTTGAACTATTGTGCTTTCTCATAAGTCAACTTCCAGGTGTTCAGCCTAGTCTGTGTTCACCTTAGAGCCTTCTCTGACTAATGCTTGCAGCTGTTGTGACAGCCAGCAGATTATTATTGGGCTGACTGTTTCATTGGGGACAACTTTTGAATCATTAATTCTACCCCAATGCCCTTTCCTTACATGGAGATAGTCTGCTTGAGACGTATGTTGACAACTATTGAATGTGATATTATTACTCTCGCTTGCTGAACCATGTGTTTTTCACAAACCAGCCAGTTGCCAGGCAGAAGTCTAGAATAGCCCCTCCTTCTTTAGTCCTGTTGCCCCACCCATGTGGACCTAGACAGTCCTTATATCCTTTTCTGTCTGTATACTGTTGTGCTGTATGATGACAACATTTAGCCTCAGCTTCAAGCTGCCATTTTGACTTGATCACATGATACGATGTGGCCTCTATGAAAAGTGAATAGCATATGGTAGAAATTTTTTCTTTAAAAGCACAACACATGTTTGCACAATGAATGCATAGATTTCTCATTTTTACTGAAATGGAGAAATTTCAGTATACGAAGGAAATTACCTCTGCTCATGTGGTGATCAAAAACTTGGCAGTAGTGCATTAAAGGATCATCATTCAGGAATGCCTTCTATTTTAACTATCCCATTTAAAGACCTTAGCAAGAGATTCACCTAATGTAAAGCACCTTTGTGTGATAGTCATCAACGAGCTTCCAGTAGTTTGGGTGTATCATTGAGGCTCTAGCAACAAATTACAGGATGAAAGCCTTTGGCCTGTGGTCATAGGCAAATGACTGTCACTTTTTGGATCATTACTACACATTAAAATGAGGTTAAAAAGCTTTTATGCATTTTAAAGTTCCATTAAAAATTACAAAAAAAATAGGTTATATCCATAGGACCAGTTATTATTAAGACTGATTTGAAAAAAATTATTTAGCAGGTAGGATCCTGTAAAAGCAGTATGGATATTGCAACTTCCCCAAGTATGACGCCTGTGGAGTTGTTGTCCTTCAAAGTTTTTGCAGAAGATGCTGATAGGGGTTAAAACTCTTCTCATGTGTAGCTTTTGAGGTAGTTAAATTTAAAAAATCACCAAAAGACCTGAAGTAGGTTAAAGGTTCTTCTTCTTCTTCTTCTTCTTCTTCTTCTTCTTCTCTTAGAAAGATGAGTGCTGTGCATGAAGTGATTAAAAGCAGCAAGTTGGCTTATTTTTATGGTTAGGTAAATGGGTGTGTTGGTGGGAGGGTATCTGTCATGGGTGTAACAATGGTGATGTGTCATAGCCAGTGGGTAGATAGCTTACAATAATCTCTACCCATAAGTCTACTGTATTGTTATAATAGGTTGATTTACTTATTTATTTATTTATTTATGTTATTTCTTACTGCGGTGGTGGTGCTGCGGTAGCATTGTCGCCTCACAGTAAGACATTGTCCTATGGTCCTGTTCGATTCTCAGCTAGAGCGTCTTCTGTGTGGAGACATGCATGAATGGGCATACCTTCATTGAAGGTTGTGCATCAGGGCTGGCAATTCGGCATGTAAAAATCTACTACCAATCATTAGCGGACTGGAGTTCCGCTGTGGCGACCCTTAACCGGGAAAAGCCAAAAACACAACAACAACAACATTTTTTTTTATTTCTTAAATAAAATTTTTAGTTATACATTTAATTCTGCATAATTCAAAATTGCCGTAATGTTGTTTTTTCTAGAGAAAATTGTCTGACCAAACCAAGCAGTGTAACCTTATTAGTATACTTAAAAACCATCATTCTCTTTCTTCAAATGTTTTCATTGACTAATGTCGCAAACTATAGTTTTCGTCTTGTATATGGTGAGTGTGCTGGTTTGTTTTTATTCAGTTTTCAATAACTCACCTAGGAGGGTAGTCATTAGTTTAGAATATATAATATATAATTACTTTAAATTATTGAGACTGGGTGGATGTGGAGTTTTTTAGTTGTGGTAATGCTTTTACTAAAAAACTTAGAGATATAGATAATAGGTGAGAGGTGAATTTTTTGGAGAAAACTGTCAAAGGAACTCGGGTACTGGGAGCAAATGACTAGAGAGGGAAAAATGATAGAATGGGAAGACGCCAAGAGTTTATTTGGGATGCAGGTTAGAGATTGTCTTTCCTATGAAGGATTGATATCAAATTATAAGCAAAGAGAAAGAAATGGCGAGGGGGTGGGATGAAAGACCAGCACTGGTAGAGGTTTTAGTAGAAAGTAGAACAGAAGTTGCCATTAAAAAGGAATAATTAGTAGAGCATATAAAATATTGCATGAAAACTATAAGAATTAATCAGAGGAGATTAAAAAGGCTTAGGAAGAGAGATTGGAGTAATTCACAAAGAAACAATAGGAGAATATATGTATGCCTCCCAAATAAGCAACCCAGTCTAGAAGATTTAGGACTTTTGCTTGGAAATGGTTATATAGATATTTTTAAAACCCAAGTAGACTCCGTAGAATTTTTCCTCAGCTAAACAGCAAGTGTTGAAGGTGTGAATTGGAAGAAAGAGTTTATTGGAAACATGTTTTCTGGGAGTAAAGTGAGTTGGCAGAGTTTAAGGATTCGCTGTGGGATGCACTGCAGGAGATGCTAGGTGGGCAGATTTGTGAGATGAGGGAGATGATTTTTCTGAGCTATGATACAGGAGCAGAATTGCCTAGACATGGTAAAGCATTGCTGTGTTCAATTATGGTGGCTGACAAAAAAACAATTACTAGAAAATGGAAATCAACATCTAAACCAACTATGCTAGAACTAGTGATTATAGTACCAGAGATAAATCAACCGGAATTGAGATGTATAGAAAAAAATAGGAGCAAACTACATAGGAAAATGGGAATTGTGGGAGCAATACATACAGGGGAGGAATTAGGTTTAAGAGAAGACAGGACTTAAATGAGCTATGTAATGTTTGTCTGAAAATTATTGGGTAGATTATAAGTGATGTATAATGTTTGCAGCTGGGAGTGTGTGTGTCAGTATGGTTTGTGATCTAATATGCTTGCAAATAGGATTGTGTCAGTGTGGTTTGTTTTCACTTATATAAATATATGATTGCTTATGTCATAAGTGATGGCTTAATAAAGATGTTTCTTATTTAAAAAAGGGCAGAAATTGAATAATGTATGTAATGTTGCTTAGGTTATATGATATATAGCAATATATGTGAAGTTTAATGTTTGTAAATGTGAACTTGTTAATAAAGTTTGATTACTTTTAAATAAATGTCAATTTGTCTGTCACAAGTGATGATTCAATAAAGGTGTTTAAAAAAAATACGTGTTTGGTAAGGTAAAGAAAAACCTTTCAGCTTCTTCGAATCTGCACAAGAAAGTTGGTTAAAAGTCAGGAGGGATTATAGGAGTGATAGATGGGCTGAAAGGATTCTTATTGTGATTTGCTTTGTGAATGCTTCTTTTTTTAAATAAGCAAAACTTAGAATGAGGATTATTTCAAAGGTTCACCTAAGTATTACTTATTTAAAAAAAGAAGCATACAAATATATATATTTATATATATATATATATATATATATATATATATATATATATATATAAATATATATATATATATATATATATATATATATAAATATACACACACACACACACACACACACACACACACACACAGGTTTGCAATTCAAAACACAAATTCATTGACTTATCTAGTCATTCCTAGGAGTGCATCAAAATAAAATATCTTGTAATAAATAAAGTAAGAAAGGGAATTATTTTAAAAGAATGTAGTAGTCATTTCACAAAAGTTTTATGGAAAATAAAGGAATTTTGAGGGGAAAGGCAGTCCCCTCTATGCAATCTATTTTTCCCCTTTAACATACACATTAGAGGGTTACTTATCTGCCTCTAGAAATGCCAGTAAATGCATTGCTATCATATAGTGTATAAAAAGTCTGATGAAACTAGGCATCACAAAATATGCAGGATGATACTTTTGTGCTAAGTTTACTGTTATTTTACATGATCTGTATTATAATATACCATTGTTATAAATTTATTTTGTTATAATCTATCGGCTTGTCCTTTGATATGAGAAATCATTATGTTTCCTTTCCCTGACATCTGGGCCATCACTAAAATTGTCTTCAGAGCAATCTGCTTACAAAAATGAACACATAAATAAAAATTAAATAAACTGTTTTTTTATATTGTATTTTTTCAAATGTTTTCCAGATACAGAATGTCATGTGGATTTTTACATTATCGAAGCAAGTTTTCTTTAAGAAAATATCTAAGATGCCAACTGCTGATATTAAATTATATTTTCCTGCTGTCTTTTCCTAGGGCTACAGAGATGTAAAAGCTTTAATATGACAGTAACATCTATGGATAATGGTGATGTACTAGTAACATGGCCGAGGGTTGGCTGTGTTGACAGTTACTTTCTACAGATTTCTGCCCATGGTAGTTATAGTACATTACAACAACAAAATACATATGGAAATTCAGCAGTATTTTATGGACTGCAACTTTGCTCTGCCTATAATCTAACTATCCAGACTGTGTTCCAAGGTGAAAACTGCCTTCCTCTGACACAGCAATTTACACATTCTGGTAAGTTTATTCCTTGGTTCCTTAAATTGATTTGATTTTTGTTAACCATGTTGGTGCATTTAATTATTATGACAAGAAAATTAAATAAAAGTGGTTGGAATCACCAAATATAATACAGAATTTGATGAGCATGTCCACCTTAGGACAATGGTCATAGGCATCAGGACCACACTGCAAGCATTACGTTCCCATACTACTAAGTACCTTTTATATCAAATAACAGGCAACACACATGTTCAGTGTTTAAAATCTCTGCCTAACAGTTTCAGGGTTCAGGGTTTGGTTCTGCTCGAGTTCTTTTCTGTGTGGAGTATGCATGTTCTCCCTGTATATATTTGCATTTTTCTTTGTATTCCAATATTTCCAACCTCCAAAAACAGGTAGGGTGAATGGATATACTAATATGTTCATAAATCTTCCAATTTCTTTGTTACTGTGGACAGTCATTGCTGAAAAACGCCATTGATGTTCAGCTAATTTAGACAGTAACAACTGAATAAATTAAGGTAAAATAATGTACTGTGCAGCTGTCCATCTTCAGATATTTGCTGAAGTGCTGTCACTTGTATGTACTCATAAATGTGCTTGGTTGCTCATTCAAAATATAAGGTTAAACGTCTAGAATTGTGAATAAAGTGCTACTTATTCTTTTTCTAAGTCTTCAATGATTACACATTTATAGTATTTGTTGTTTTCATCCAATTTTAAAGGAAGTTTCCTGGATGCTTTTTTTTTTTTGGTGTTTTGAGCCTAAGGACACTTCTAACAGTGTTCATCATTCTTCTTATTGTAAAAAGCTCAGGTCTTAAGTTTTATTTTTCCATTTAGATGCTATAAAAATCACTTAATTCCTTCTAAATAATTTCTCATTCCTGTATTCGAAATTCTGTAGGTTTGAACATATGATGTTCGAACTTACAGAATTTTGACTACGTGATATAGACCCTATTCCAGCAGCCATTTTTGTTGTGATACCACCTTAGTTAGTTTCTAGTTTCATCATTGATGTTACTGTCAGCACCAGAAACATGTGCCAGTGGAGGCAGAGCCTAGATGGCCAGCTAAACACAGCACTTTTTCTGAGCTGTATAAAATTAATATAACTGCCTTGTCTTCCCTAAGGCTTCTGGAAGCTGTTGGTCCATTCTGCTATGTTGCACCCTACAGGGAGTGTAGGGAACAATATTGGAGATGCTTCCTTAGCTTCAAACTTCCTAAGTAAAGATAAAAACAATCAGATGCTGCATTTAAGTAAGTTAGATTCTTTTATTTATATAAAAATTGCTGTTTCAATGTTTAGAAATTGGAAAATAGTTTAATATGATTACTAATTTAAATTAAAGCTGACAGAAGAGAGTATAAGCCTGGATCAGTCTAGACCTAGAAACATAAATATACACACAATTTAAAGTATGTAGTAGTGTTTCCTGATTCTGTAATACTTGAAGACAGCAAACTGTACAAGCTTTTGAGAACATTTTGTTATAACTGTACCCAAAACTTCAGTGCTAAGGAAGTTCTATTAGACTGAAGACAAGTACATATTATTTGTAATGCAGAATCTGGTTAACAGCTTTTTCATATTGCTCCTTAAAACTAGAGAGTCTATGGGTGTCATCTAATAACATTTTTGACTAGAAGGTGTTATAGTTTTGCTAATTGTAGACATTAAGGCAGTTTCATACAAAAAAGGTGTTGTAGCTCTGATAATTATAGACAGTAAGGCAGTTACATGCAAAAAAACCCCAAAAAACAACAAAAAAAACCTGCTTCATTACTATGGGGACAAGAACATCTGTGAGATAGTCCTGGATGCCACTCTCAAACATTACTTCTCAGAATGTTTGCTGACAGCCCTTAGGGTGAAAAAGCACACAGTTAAGTATGAGTATGATACTGTAGGTAGTTGCACTAAGATGGTGGCCTCAGGTCCAGTCCAGTCAGAAGATTTTAGCTATATAGAAGCTTCTATAACTGTAAGAATCTTGGGGCTGCTGCAGTGGTGCAACGGTTAGTGTTGCCACCACACAGCAAGAGGTTCTCTGGTTCGATTCTCAGGTGGGGTGTCTTCTGTGCGGAGTCTGCATGTCCTCCCTGTGGTCATGTGGGTTTCCTCCAGGTGCTCCGGTTTCCTCCCAAAGACATGCAGTAGGTCGATTGGACACTCTAAATTGGCCCTGTGTGTGTGTGTGTGTGTGTGTGTGTGTGTGTGTGTGTGTGTGTGTGTGTGTGTGTGTGTGTTTGAGTGTGTGCCTTCTGTGGAAGGTTGGACACCAAGCTGGCAACTTGACACCATAAAACTGCACTGCCAATCATAAGTGGACAGATGATATGCTGTGGTGACCCCTAACTGGGAAAAGCCAGAAGAAGAAGATAACTGTAAGAATCTTGAGCAAGAAAAACTTCTAAGAATCATCTACCTTTTATGAGGTAAATAAAAGGTGTAAACAGCTAGATTTAACATAGATTAAAATGCATGAGTTGACCGCTGGTGGTAAATGTAAAAACTGCAAGCATTCCCTATTATATGTAAAATATCTAAAGTAGTTAAATTCCAACTGAGATTGTTTAGAAAACAAGAACAAGTTGAGAAGACCTTGCAGAAGTAAAATAAGTAATAAATAGATGCAAGATGAATGGTTAGAATATAACACATAATAAATGATCTGCATCTGAACAGAAGATGAAATAGACTGTAATGTAATGAAGTTTGTTTAATAATATAGGAAATGTAATAATCATCACTAACCTGTACTTAACAATGCTTGAAGCTATATGACTCTGCATTATTACCATTGTAAGAATGGCCTACATGAAGTTTTATTTTTGCAGTGTTGGTGAACAGCCAGCATTAAGCATATTTTAATGTAGTCACCTCACTTTCCCTTTATTGATTTGGTCATTCACTGCTTCTTGTTACAAATAATATAGATAACAATGAATTCTGACTTTTTATCCTATAAAAGTAAAAGCAGTCCAACAGTATCTATTCATCTTAAAGTGTACTTTAATATATTTCACTGAGGTAACTGTGAAGCCCCTTAATGTTAACCTAAGAGAAATATTTGGGAGCTTTTACTTTTACATCCAGCTTTTACTTGATTAGAACAATACAGATGAACAAAAGATTGAAGTGTTGATGAATAACTATGCTCAAGCATTCAGAAATGTTACAGCCCAAGAATTAATCACTTTAAATTTGAATGGCATCTAAAAATATCTTAGTACAACTCTCAAGAAATGAACAACACTAAATTAAATAAAAAATTAAATAAAAAAACTTAAATCTAACAAAGCTCCCAGCATAGATGGCATCATAGCAGAGATTTATAATCTTTTTCCAGATTCAATTATATCTTTACTTCACAAGACTCTGATTGAAGTACAAACTAAAAATGTGGTCCTTCCCTCTTGAAGATACTCCTTGATTACCCCTATTGCCCCTATTACCCCTATTCTTAAATATGACAAAGATTCACAGCTATGTAAATCATATAGACCAATTTCCTTATTAAATAATGACTACAAGATCATTATGTCTATATTTGTGAAAAAAATAAAGGTTCCACTTTCACATTTAGTTCATAATGACCAAACTGGGTTTATTCATGAAAGGCACACTCATGATAATATCAAAAGAATATTAATGTTAATAGAATTCTTACAGAAAGAAAATGAAGAAGCCTTGTTGGTGAGTCTAGACATAGAAAAAGCATATGACTATGTAAACTGGGATTTTTTTGTTTGAAACACTAAAAGCATTTTAGTTTCCAGTATCTTTCATCTCCATGATAAAGGCTATTTATAAAGATAAAATGCCCCATATATCAGATTAAGCCACTTAATTTCAAAGTACATCCCCATAACCAAAGGCACCAAAAAAAGGTTGCCATTTATCCCCAATATTATTTGCCCTTGTCATAAAAATATTAGCATCATCAATAAGAAATAATCAAGAAATGAAAGGCATTAATAATTATAATCAATGTAATAGTAAAATAGCGCTTTTTGCGGATGATATTCTGCTTACCTTACCTAAGTCAAAGCAAAAACTATTAGAACTAGACATGATAATAAATAACTTTCAAAACATTTCAGGCCTCCACTTTAATAAGCAAAAATGTAAACATATTATTTTTAATGCAAAGGGGAATCTCATCTAGTTAACCAAAAATTATTGGAGAACAAGTTAATATTCTAAACTACTTAGGGATAACCTTATACAAAAACTTGGATAAAACAAGAGAAACAAATTATAACAGCATAATATCTCAGGTAAATACATACATAAGTAGCTACAACAAAATGTCATTCAAGGTCAGACTGCAACTGTTAAAATGACTCTCCTTCCAAAAATGTTATACATTGTTCTAGCTCTAGACACCAGGGGTGTAGCTAGGATTTTCAAATTTGTACTCACAGGTCTCAAACTGCTACCCCCCCTCCCCAGCCAAGCTACGGCCATTCTTGTAATTCACGGTTCACTCTTTTAGTGTCAGTGAAGAGGCATTCGCTGTAATGCCTCTTCAGTAATATAATATAGATTCACTCAAACTCGGTTCCTTGAATTGAAAATGAACCTGAAAAATGCAGCATGGTAGTTGAGGTAGAGGATTCATGCTTTTGTTTTCTGTAACTAAGGTACAGGTTTTGAGCTTGAGTAAATTACTAATGATCTGCTACCCCTAACTAGGGTGTTTCATTCACACGCACACCCCTACCTACCTCTTAGTGCAAGAAATATGGACAAAGCCTAAAATAAACAGGGACAGATATTAAATAATGCTCTTGTGGGCTTAGAAAGTTGCTAGAATAACAGGATTTGTGCTAGTATGAGAAAGTTGGTAGAATAACAGGATTTGTGCTAGTATGAATTTTTCTAATGGACATGAAGTCTGAAACTCAAATGTCTGTTATTATTTAGCAACTTCAGCCTCAAAAATGAGGAATAGAAAATATATGGGGCAAAAGTCTGGACATTCTGCAAAATTTGGACAGTTGAGAGGTATGCTACCTATCTACTTACCACACACACACACACACACACACACACACACACACACACACACACACACACACACACAACAAATACCTCTCAACCTCTTAGAGCAACAAACCCATAAATAAAACTGAGGTAAAGACACAAACATAAGGACATTTTTTTTAAATATTGCTCTTATAAACTTAGAAAGATAATAGAATAGTAGCAGGTCTTGCATTAGTATGAATTTTCTGAAAGGTATGAAATCTGAAACTCAAATGTCTGCCATTACTTTCTAACTTCAGTCTTTAATGATTTGCCACTAATTTGCAGAAAACTGCAATTTTATGAAAAACTGACCAAAAATGTGATGCAAAAATATAAAATTGCCAGACAATACAGCTGGGAACCTGTCAAAGAAGGGACACCATTTTAATATTAGTACTGTTAACTTGAGCAGCTGACAAAATTAGAGAATCTACATGCATTTCTGAAATAAAAGTAATGTATAACTCTGATCATTACGGTTATTTATAATTGTAAACCCTCCACGTTTTCTTCCAAAATTGCTATTTTGCAGAGGGATTATTAGGGGGAGAGCAACATTTTGAGCTAAAATTGGGGACACTTGAGAGGTTTGGATATTACTAATTCTATAAAGCGATTTATTTGCACGTACCTCTCAACCTCTTAATGCAGGAAATCTGGACAAGGCCAAATATATAGGAAGAACATACAAACAGTACTAAAATTGATCTTGTATAAACTTAAGACAGTTGATAGAATAACAGGTCTTGCTTTGGCATGCATTTTTCTGAAGATTATGATGCCTGAAACTTAACGTCTTGTCATTATTTAGTGATTTCATTCCTAAATGATTTGCCAGAAAAGTTGTATTTTGCATTTTACAGCACAAACACCAATAAATATCTGCTAAACAAAGCAATGCAGTCTCACAATGAAACTAGACCTAGCATTAAAACTTCTCTGCCCTTGAAACTCACATTCATTGAAACAGCACTGAAACCCGCATTCAAAGAAAATACATTTTGCCAGAGGCAGATAAAGATTAACTTTGGGCTATTTTTAAATCATAGGCCCCTTGCACATGAAACATCACGTGTTCTTTGATACACCTTCCTGATTGTATTAAAATATATTCCTTGCACAATACAGTACAGTTGTTAGAGGACATTTTAAATTTATTGTTTTGAACATTTTTCCAGTAAACAATGAAACAAAATGCATGCACCAATAATGACAAAACAACCCAATTCAGAAAATTTCCATCATAGAAGTCTACTCAAACTTCTACAGTCCACCAGTATCAGTAAATATGCACAATCTCTGAACCAGTAAAAGCCATCTACATAATATCACATTAAAGAAATCTGTAACTAATGAAGAGGTTGCTGCTAGCAAACAACTTTATATTTCATTGTTTCATCTACAAATAAAGTGCCTATTGCCCTTGAGGAATAAATTGCCTATGTTGCATTAAAAAAATAATACGCTAGTATATTGCAATAGGGAATAGATGGCAAACTGATAACAGGTTCATAGTTACTATTAGATATCTTTGCCAAAAAGGACTACAGCATCCAACCCCCTTTACAACACGGTACAGTATCAGCAATGCATTTACCTACTGTGGGAGAAGAACCCACAGCATTCTGCATCAAAAGTAAGTATATTACCTGTTGTGCTATTAACAATACAAGCAGACTCAGCATAAGAAGCACTAAACTTTAGTTCCCCTGCAGCTCTCAGCTCCTTGTAAAATGTACTCGACACTTAGCTGTATCTCTGAACTTTGCAGCACAAGAAATCTGGAAAAAGCCAACATTTATTGGGGGGGGGGGGCAAAAGCCCAAAAACTAGGGACACATTTTAAACTTTGCTTGTATAATTTTGGAAAGCTGCTAGAATAAAATGTACAATCCTTACCACCATGCATGTCTTAACCCAGAACCATATGCACTACAGTCAGTGCAACATACCACTATGCTAAATCAGCAGTTTGAAAAATAGGAAGACTGAAACTTAATGGCTATCATTTAGATAGCTCTCACCTCTTAGCACAGAAAACCTGGAAAAACAAAGTCAATAATGAGGGAGTACAAATTCACTTCTCACTTCACATCTTAGCACAAATAACCTGGACAAACAACAAAAACAATAATGGGGGAAATACAACTTCAGTTCTCACTATAGCTGGGGAATACAACTTCATTTCTCACTTCTCACCACAGCTGGGGAATACAACTTCAGTTCTCACTTCTCACCACAGCTGGAGAATACAACTTCAGTTCTCACTTCTCACCGTAGCTCACAATTGTTAGAAAACAAAATATTAACAAAGTTCAGAAATGGTGGTGATTAGGGACTTTAGGCTCTTTTTACCCTGAGGCAAAGGTACAGGGTTTGAGCCTAAACACCTATAGCCAGCAGGTCTATTATGTGGGGGGCATTTACACACACACACACTCCTTACCTGATAATCCATTCATGCTGTTCACACACACGCCTTACCTGATTATCCATCCATGCTGTTCACACACACTTTACATAACTATAGAATGCCTTGTGGTTGCCTTTATAATCTGCAGCAATTTTGTTTTCATAGCTATCTTTAGATGATTTGATGAGGAATCTCAGTTTTTTTGCTGAGGCTAACAAGGGAGTTTTTCCAGTCTTGTGATTTCACTCTTTTCTGCAACAGATTTTCCTTCTTTTGTTGAGTTTGTTTATGGTAGGGGACCACCAGATTGACTTCCCTTTTTTGGAGGAGAGCATCTTGGTTCTGTTTAGTATGGCCCATTCTATGCACTTGTGTATATGCTCTTACTGTGGATTGGTTTATGATTCAGCAGTCATACACCTATTTTCCATTTGCGTGGGCGTCGTGAAGTTTGCCACCTCTGTTTTTAGAAGCCTAAAATTGGCTTTGGAAAAGTTTTTTACGGTGGTTTCCTTTAGTAGGGGTGTGGATGGGATGTGGATGTCCATGGTGATAAGCTTGCGGTCAGATCTGACCAGGGAGGAATTGATTTCAGGTGTAGAGCAATGGTTGCCCATGTTGGTAATGACCAGGTCAAGGATGTTTCTACCCCTGGTTGGGGTAAGAATTAGTTGGTCCAGGGCAATGGAATTAATGAATTCCAGAAAAAGTTAAGCAAGTGTGTTGGTACATGAGTACTTTTCCCAGTTAATGGAGGGGTAGTTAAAGTCTCCCAGTATAAGTGTATTGGGTTGTAACCTAATATTTTCCAGTGTGTTTAGGAATGTGTAGTGGGAGTCTTGGGACATGGTGGAGGATCTATAGCAGGCTACAACATGGCTTGCAGTTTTACCCAGTGTTAGCTGTACCTGAAGTATCTCTGATGCATTACGTTGGGCTACTTGTCTGGAGGTGTGCATATCTTTTATGAATATGGAGACCTCTCTGTCTTTAGTGCTTTGGTCTGGATTAGGGGGCCGAAAGGTGTGGCATGAATTATAGCTTGGTAATGCTGTGGTACTCTCCAGAGCCTTGAACCAGGTTTCGGTCACTGCACAGATGTCGATGTTCTCCATTTTAAGGAGTGCTTCAAGTGAGTGCATTTTGAGATTTATGCTTCTAGCATTGAGTAGCATAACCCCCAGATTTTGTGTGATAAAAAGGTTTGCATGTCTGCTACAATGGTTTTTATAGACATAATTCACCATGCATCTTGTTTCTTGAATTACCAGCATATGCAAGAATAATTTCTACATCAGGATTACTACCCAAGAAAGATCATTACATTCAATGCAGGAATTGCCATCATTTGCACTGCAGAGGTTCACAATTATTATTTTTATTTATTTCCATTTTTTAGTATGGGAGTATACTTTTAAAGTTTTGATTCCATTTTTATTATTGTCTCTGTTTTATTGATATCACAATTTCTGGATAAGCAGGATGTGTGGCTCTCTTAATTTTGCACTGTGCCACCTAGTGTGTGTCCTGCCCTAACCTTGTTAAATCCAAGTAGATGTTATCAGCAGGATATCATGTGAACCTATGTTGTAAAACCTTCACTTACTCCATGAAAGTCTACATTTCTGTTCTTGAATTAACAACCAGATTATTTGTATTTAGAGGCATCTGGCTACACCTACCACACTGTTTATCTAGGATTCCTAGAATATACTTCTTGTCCTTGCTAGCCTTCCCCTGTTACTTCCTTTCTTCCTCTCTTCTGTTTCAGTCTCTAGATTATTACATTTCTCATCATGTTAGGGGTGGGGAAGGAGAAAGCAAGGCATGCATTTTAATGTTTTTCAGTAGTACTAGAACTTGTGCATACAAATTGTCCTCTTATTTCTTCTTATGTTGCCAGAGTACTATTTTTAGCCTGACACCCTGTGAATACTTTCAGTGAAATCTGAAAACAAATGTTCTTCCATAAAATGTATTACTGCAGCTATCAAAAACTTAGATTTCATGTTAGATATTAATTTTCCCTTCTTGGGTTTATGCAGTAGACTGATAATGCTTAAAATATTTTGCAAAATATAAAAACTCCTGCACCTCTGTTGAACATTACACCTCCTAACTGTTATAACTTCATATAATTCAGCCTGATGATTTGTTGTAGCCATCTTTTTATAGTACTGTTTAAATGAGATAGCTGTCATCTTCCCAAAATATTTTCACAAATATAACATGCTTTGACACTGTACAGCATGTGATTATTTTTCCTACCACATTTATTAAGTGACTAGTTATAATAAAAATGCAATTTCCAAATACAACCAAAAGCTTAGGATAAGACTGAATATTATATATTTCAACAGTCTTAATAACTTATGCAATTTTCTATATTTGGATTGTAGGGTTTCATTATAGACATTTTCTGTGGTACTTTACAAATGGCATGAAGCATTATTTATATAAATTCCTTGGTGAGATACTTTTACAACTATGACTGAGAATGATGTACTGAACAATTGATCGTGTATACATATATGTATACACACACACACACACACACACACACACACACACACACACACACACACACACACACACACACACACTTCAATTGATTGCCTTCTATTTGTGAACGCTCTTGCCTTCCAACCTCAATGATAATCCATTTGCTTGTACGTTCTTGCCTTCCAACTCAGTGCTTGCACACACTTACTTCAATGATAATCCTCTGTTTGTTGCGCTCCTCTGTTCATTGCGCTTGCCTCCATGATAATCCTCTGTTCGTTGCACTTTAATCCTCTGTTCGTTGTGCTTGCATACTTCAGTTGATTGCCTTCCATTTGTGAATGTTCTTGCCAGTTCCAACTCTGCCTTCCATTTGTGAACACTCCAACTCAATTTGCTTGTTTCCCGCCCGCTTGCAGCCAGCCGGACATGATGTGAGCTCACTTCCGACTGGCTGGTATCCCCCTTAAAGGAGCCAACACATGTTTTTTTTTTTTTTCAAAAAAACTACCCCCCCTTCTAAAAAAGTTGTACTGAAATCAGTACAGTGCGTATGCCTCCTGACGTCCCTGCTAGACACCCATCCTGGGAATAAGTATATTAAACTCATAAATAAAACTTTATTAAACTTCCTATGGTACCCAGACAAAAATGGGATTGTGTATATGCATCATATTAGATCTTGGGATGGAGGTGGTTTAAGATTCCCTGACTTGGAAACTATATAAACATATATCAAAGCATCGTTACTTAAAAGCACATTAAACTGGATTGACTCAAATTACAGTTCAAATTGGAAAGATCTCCATATAGCTATAATTCAGAATGAAAACTCACTGTTATGTAAAATTCCTTCCACACATCCCTCCAATACGTTCTGGTTTCTTCTTAGTCACACTGTTCAGTATAATGTGACAAAACCCACCAAACTAAACTATCTAACTAACATTATTAACAACTTTAGAAAAATGATATACTCAAATGCAGATATCAAATCCTGGTATGACCTAGTAATCCCCTTTAAAATCACAAAAATCTTCCTGGATAAACTGCACATTAACATCTTTAATGAATGGGAAAGTACTTGGAAACTTTACAATTTCAGCAAATTATGAAAAATTAACTTATCATCGCAAGACTGGTTATTACTACAAAGTGTAATTGCTTATTCTCAAGACTTACGGAAAATTATTCAGAACTTTTCATATATAGATCAGCTTCCCTTAATCACTCTCATATCTGAAATATTATTTAATGATCAACAGTTTGACAATTTAGCATCCAAATTATACACCATTTTGTTAAGTTAAAGGTCCATTTTAACAACTAAGCAATGGAACACAATGACTAAAGGCCTACCTCATAGTCTCTCCCAGACAGGAAAACTTAAAATTCTATCTTCAGTAAAATTCACTTCTTGGGGTCAATATTGGAATGTATTTACTTGGAAGTATTTATAAAAAACATTTTGAACTCCTGACAAAATTGCTGAATTCAAAAAATTGAACAACATCATTTGCTGGAGATGTCTAACATCATGTAATGCAGATTGGTTCCTTATTTTCTATGATTGCTCTAAACTAAGGAATGTTTGGAGATATATTGATGATTTTCTTTCAGCTTTATTTTCAGATAACTTCACATTAATTAAAACTTTAATTTTTCTTAATGTTGATGAAACATTTTCTTTAAATAAATCAGATTCATACTTATTATGGACAATATTAGCAGTAGCCAGAAAATATATTACAAGAAAATGGACCTCTACCACCTCTCTGAGTCTTGGTGAATTTCTCTTAACTAGAAGAAACTATAAACAAGGAAGTCAAACCTAAAGAACTTAGAATATATCTAAGGAATTTTACTAACAACCCATGGACAAAAGTTTCAAACCTAATTGAGACTTTCCAAACTGATTTTTAACCCTGTTTAATCATTATTTGCTTGCTTCACTGAAAGTTTTTTTTCCTAAAATATTGGTACTACTCAAACATTTTTCAGGCCTGTGTAAATAAATAGTTGATTTAGTTTCATTCTTGTTAAAAGTTGCCTGTTCAGTAGAATCAATGTATTAGACAGTGTGTATTCTCTTATTTTATCCTTAATAAAATTAATGGAAAAAAAGAAACGTGCCAGTCATCTCAAAGGTTGACATATTTTACACAGAATAGATAACTACACTACTTTAGCAGTTCCATATGACCCTTTTATCCATAGACTCAACTATCAGAATATTGTCAGGAAGGACACATGCAAGGATTATCATATGGATTTGCCTACCATATCACCCATGTTTGACTTAGATCAAGTGGATGCTATGCATTGCCCTTTTTCCCCTTCTGATGACCTCAGATTTTACAAAGTCCTATAGATGATGCATCACAGATTGTGTTTTTCATTTTGTTTGTTGATTACAAGGTTATAAAGATAATAGTGTAAGCACTGCCCTTCGTCACTTTTTAGTTTATTTTTTAAACTGAAGTTATCGGGAAGACTGGTGATGTGCATGTGATACCTGGTGACTAGGGGCTAATGCAGGATTAAATTGTGCCCTTCAATAAAAGTTTAAAATAGCATGACTCATGACCACTCATGAGCTAATTGATCACACAGTTATTTGTGACGTAAATATGTCTGTCTTTGCACATGCTGATATGAGAGTGGTAAGGTGAGAGCTACAGGTGAGGCAGGTATACTTCTTTAAAATGTTATCTGTTCATTATGCCATTGTATTTAATATTATGTTTTTAATCTTTTAACCTGAAAAGTGCAAATATAATTAGGTTAATTAATGCTATAAACTCTAAGAGTATATCTGAATATATTACAATTTACGTAGAAGGGGTGGTTTAAAAAAGGGCTGTGACAGATTTGGTACTGTTTAAAATCAACTCACCTGACAGATATGCGATGGATGATCTAAAAAAAAAACAGAAACCTATAGGAGTGTGCACTACATATGAAAACTTCTTAAAATATAGTAACTATGTGGAGAATGTTTGTGAGAATTGTTGCAAGTTGCAGGCACTTTGATCTGTAATAAAAATAAAGTGAGATATACTGAGGACAACTGCTTTTGTCAATATAAAAAGGCTATCATTACTGTTGATGAATGAGTGAAGTGCATGGAGTAATTTCACAGCCAAAATATGTATGTAAAACATCATTGCATGTGAAGCATAGAGAAAAACAATATAGTGGAAAGTGGCTCTGCTGAAATACAAACACAAAAAATAACAAAGTGGAATATCATGCGATTACAGTATCAGGTAAAGGTTACCAAGAGGTAAACTAAAACACTTGAAAGGCAAGTTACACCTAATAAAACATGAATCATTTCAGAAAATAAAAAAATGAACTATTTGTATATCAAGTAAATATAGAAAAAGAATCATTACTAATAATCATTAATACCAATAATACTAAGAATCACTCTAATATCACCCACCCCATCCAACCACTACCTTTCTTTCCACCCCACTAACTACCTTGATTATAGCAAGCTCAGATGCTCATAAGCCTAGCACTTATTATACAGCAGGAACTTCTTATTGTAACAATTGTTAATGTCTGTTATGTACTTCGCAGATGATAAAGATTCTAGTTGTCTACTGATGTACTATGTTCTTCATCTGTAACTATGTTTGTAATTAATTGCTATGTTAATCAAATTGTTAATTGCTATGTAAATCCAATGTAACTACTGTCTGTATATTTTAACTGTGGAGCTTTTCTCCCCGGGCCTCCGCTGAAAATGGACCTACGTCCAGTCGGACACTTAAATAAATAAATAAAATTACTAAACAAAAATTCAGAAAAAGATTAAATATTAGTATTGAACATTTAGGAACTGTTATGGTTAAAAATAACCAGAATAAGCAATACATTATGTATTTCTATATATATATATATATATATATATGTATATATATATATATATATATATATATATATATATATATATATATGTGTGTGTATATATGTATGTATATGTATATGTTAAAAAGTGTGATTCTACTCCTTCATCTGTGGTGGATAGAAATACCAATTTCCTAATGAGAGAAATGGAAAATAACAGTGAGACTAAAAGAATTCAATTGCTGATCAGAAATGGATGATCTGAAGACAAAAATCAAACAAACAAACAAACAAACAAACAAACAAACAGAAATAGCAGTGATGAAGAGATAGGTCAAATAAAGAGCACCTACACAACGTAAATAGGAATGTGGTCCTAGATGAGGTAGTTATAATTGAAAACATTACTGGAACACAAAACAATGAAATAAATGGTAAAGAAAAAAACATTTAGCAAGTATAAAGAAGAGTGAAAAGGATAACGCAGTTGTAAAAAAATAAGAATAACAAAAATTGGTAAAGAAAACAGAACAAATTACTGTTCCTAAAGACAGCACAAAAAAGTTATGAGCATCTAAAGGATAGTCAGAATGACAAATGGAAAATGAAAATTTTATACTTGGAGATTCTCATTTCAGGTAGACCTTTTAACAACAAAAAACTTGTAATAAATCTATGGGTGACTGGTTCTGTTTAAGAGGTGTGACACTCTCAGAAATAAGTGAACAATTTTTTTAAATGTATCTTGACTGAAAAAATCAGGTTATGACTGATATTATGATTTACTAAAGATTCCGCCTGAATACATGAAAAAGGCAATAATTAACATCCTTGTCAGCTGCCAAGAAAAGAAAGCTCATGAGTCTCTCTGTGAAAAATCACTGCAACCAGCTTGTAAGGACTAAGTGTTCACCAAAGCTAAGAAATTTAACATATAGTTAAGAAGGAAGAACCACTTAAAGAGGTTTTGTGTTATCACCTTATAGGAATAATTAGTAATGCGGTTACACATGTTTGGAAGTGATAGACTACACTTTAGAAGCAAAGAAACAAACTTGATTATTAATATTTTACAAATAATATTTTTTTTCTTTTAGAGAGCATCATTATATTAGTGGCAGACATATAAGGAAGGAACATAACTCTGCAATTATAAGATGGTGACATGCTAACACTCAAGCCATCAAGATAAAAACGAAGAGTTTAACTTTATTTTAAAACTGAAAAAAAAAAAAAATAGCCATAACAGACACAAGGAATACCAACAAACGAGTAAAACAAGAAAGGAGGGGTTATAATATAATACACAAAACTATCAACAAGTAATTAGAACAAGAGGCAAATTAGGATTAGATGGATATTATACCATGTGGAAATTATAGGATATTGTTAGGATAGTGTAAACTTTTCATAAAAATTGCCAGAAAGTTAATTTCCTTATAACACACGAAGGACAGTTAAATGAAATACTGACAATTATGTTTTGGCAGTTTTAACTACCCTCATATTGACTGGCATTCTTCTTATACCAAAACTACTTATAAATCTCTCTTTTTAGAATTGCTGAACTCATATAATCCCACTCAAATGATAGATAAACTTAACAGTAAGCATTCTATATTGGACTTAGTCTTGATCAACAGGGACAAAAGTGTTACAGAATGTCAAAATACATTAACCTTTACAAAGTTCGGACCATGATAAGTTCTGACATGGTAGTTTCACCTTTGGAAAAATGGATATTACACATTACTATATGAGTATGCTGGCCAAAATGTATTAATTGTGAATGGAATGTAATTAAAAATGTAATAAATGCTTAGAGGCTACTAAAGTTAGTATAAGCAAAGGTAGATAAAATGAAACATACAGCTAAACCATTAAGGAAGAAAAAATAGATATATAAAAATAATAAAGCAATGCTTAATAAAAGATGTTTAGATCAGACAAGAAAACAGTTGAAAAGGATTTATTAATGAAAAAATGTAAACATGAAAGTTCCTTAATAAGTATAAAGGACAATACAAAGAACTTTTACAAATATGTTATTAGAACAAGGAAAGGACAGACAACAGTAGGACCTATATGTAATACGAACAAGATTTTCACTCAAAATTATGAATGGGAAAATTATTAATACTTCACTTATTATCTAGTTCTCATCATAAAAATTATGTCAATTATTTCCTAACTAATGAAGTAGTATCATGTCCTAACATTGAGTCTGATGCCCGTAAAGTCCCGGAAAACTTAAAAAAAATATTATATGGGACCAGTCAACTTCTTATATAAATTGTTAGGTATAATCTCTCACAGCTTAACTGAGCCATTCACATGTTTATTTAATAACGTGTTACAACTTGGCGTAGTAGCTGTGTGTTGGAAAATATTGCTTGTTGTGCCAGGGTATAAGGGAAGTAACAAAAATTAGAAATCTATTTATAGGTAAAAAGTTTTATCTGTGAAATAGAAACATATTTTGATAAATATTTACTTAGTCATTTAGAGTCTTAGGCCCTGATTGGACTATACACATGGATTTATAAAATGGTCTTTCATAATCTGTCAAGTAAAGTTCAGTGAGAGGGAATCAATACTTAGAGATATATCTTGATGTTACCAAATCATTCATCACACTAACAGTTAACCACATTATTTTAAGACTCTACAGCATAGACATAAATCAATATATTATTAATTAGGTTCATAGGTATGTACTAGGCTAATGACCACAAAGGCATTTTTAAGCTTAGCCATGCATCCCAAATCTCTGACAACTTCTGATACTCTCGATAAGTGTAAGTAGGGGCTTAGGAGATGAAACATTTACAAACAGGGACTAGGGAGATGTGCCATTTACAGGCTACCTGTAAGCATTAGAGACATAGATGCCAAACCAGGAATGAATTTCTTTTTCCAAATCCAATGTTCCAAGTTACACTTGAATTGGGTTAGGGAGGAAATCTGCTTCACATGGATGTTGAACCTGCTCCAGAGAAAGAGTAGTCTTTCAGTTTTATACGCGTCTCTGCTGCAGGTTCTATTTATATCACAGCCAAGTCTTTAGAATGGGTAATGGCGATGCCATTTGCTTTACGGGTATGTAGAAGGTCCGTCAGGGTGAGGTCTGGCAATGCCATGTATGACAAGCATACTCTATCCTGAACAGCCTGTAGAAAACAGGACACAAGGTGAGGGCTCTGAGGTGGTTTGCACCGAACATGTTACATATGCCCTGTTTTCTTTTAATGAGTAAGTTCTGTGAAGGTTCTTAATGTTCAGTGTGTCTGGTTAGGTACATACCAAAGGGAGAATTGTACTCAATGACAGGTCTGATGAATGCTGAATATAGTGGAATAATGACCTGTGTGATCCTAGATCCCATATCTTTGTGTACAAGTTGCACAGCATAGAATGATTTCCTCACTACTATAGACACATGATAGTCAAGGCTAGATTATTGTCTATGCGTGTGCCCCCATGTTCCTGACTCTTGGTTCAATTATAATGGTTGTGTTGTCTATATGATAGTATCCAATGATGGATGAATTCCAGAAGGATACTATTGCTCATTTCTTAAAATATTTGTTTTAGTCCATGGTTCTGACATGTGTCAGCCCTTACTGGAGAACATTAGTGTCTGTGGGGATTCTTTGATTGATCTTAATTTGTAGTTGTTTTCAAATTTGCTCAGCCAGATGTCTCTTGATATTAGCCCTGACTTTGAAGAAGTAAATGCCAAAAAGGAGCAGTCCCAGGACTGTTTCTTGAGGGACTCTGCTTGTGACTGACCTCCTTGTATAGGTGAAGTCACAAATTGTAACTTCCTGTGTCTTGCCTGTGAGCTAGCTGGCTATCCACTGGGTGATATAAAGGTTTATGACTAGCCTCTTAAGTTTATTAACAGTGCCTGAGTAGAGTATTATGTCAAATGCCTTAGTCAGGTCAAGTTAGACAATGTGAACTATTTTGCCTTCATCCAATTCATTGGTGACTTTCTCAAAGAAGTCCACCAAGCAGAGTAGAAAAGGCCTGCCCTTGACATAACAAATTGGGTTGGGTCCAGTGTTTGGAAGTTTTCCATGTCATTATTGATCATTTCTCTGAAAATTCTTTCTGTAGCTTTGCATTAGACTAGGGAGACTTATTGATCTCTAGTTTCCAGGCTCTGTCGATGGTCCAAACTTTGTGCAGAGGGATGACTGTTGCTGTTCTTCTTTCATAAGGCATGAAGCATGTTTGGAGGCTACAGTTAAATAGCATTTCCTGATGGTCTGATAAGTCATGTTTCATGCTATTTAGAAAGAATCCTAGGATATGATCTGGGCACACTGATGCCATGTTCTTTGCCTTAGAGAGAGCACTGAGGACTTGTCCCCTGGTGATAGTAGGGGGAGTTAAATTTGATGGTATTTCTTGAGGGGCTGTTGAGGGAGAAAGAGGGATTAAGTTAGATCTGAATTTGTCTAACCATAGATTTGCTATATCTTCTAATTCAGTATAGGTGGCTCCATTAACAATGAGCTCTGCACACAATTCTATATTACTTTTAAGATTATGGACATAGTTAAGAATTTCTTCTTGTTGTCCTTGGCCTAGAAAGCCAAATGTACTTAAAATATCCTCTAATTTGTTTGTTTAATTTGATGAGCTCATATTCTGCTTGGTGTTACACCTCCTCATATTTGGATACATTTCCTTCCTTCTGTTATACAGCCTGTCAGTGTTGTGATTCCATCTAGGTGGCTTGTTTTTTGAGTTAGTTCTGTACTTATTTCTGGTGGGTACCATTGCCTCTATGCAGCAATTAACATGCTTGTTAGGGTGTCTGTTAACAGTTCCATGTAGGCAGCTGCTTTCTCAGGGTTTATGGGGCTTGAAGTTTTGTCAGGTTATCACTCAATAGTAGGATGATAACCTTAGAATAGTTCTTGAAGATTCCAGTCATATCTGGGGTTTCAGGTTTTATTTTTACTTTCAAGGAGACTGTTTTGTGGTCTGAACTTACACCAAAGACATTACATTAGGGAGTATGTCGCACTCTTCCATATTAGTAAGTACCAGATCCAGTATGGTTGCACCCCTGGTCAGCATATTAACAATCTAGTCCCAGAAGTTTTTGTTTACAAAATCCAGGAATCCCAGTGCCTGCATGTTTGGTGTGGTATATGATTTCCAGTTAATAGTATGATAATTAAAGTCAACCATGAATATTGAGGTGGATGGTGAGTGCTTCCAATAAGCTTAAATACATGCTATGGGTTTCCTGGGTCATAGAGCTGGACCTATAGCTTGCATGGAAGTTGTATGGGATTTTGCCTATGGTGATTTGAACTTGGAGAAGCTCAAGTGAATCATCATGTTTGAGTGGCCCTCAGGTATATTTATTTTTGATGTATATCGAGACACTGCCAAGGTCTAAATGCATGAAAGGATTTATATCCTTTTACTGGTACCGTGTTCTCTGTGTGTTTAAACATGTCTCAGTGACTGCAAAGATGTCAGTATTCTCTAGGCTGAGGAGAGCTTGTAGGGAGAGGGGTTTCTTGGTTAGACTGCTATCACTGAGCAATAGCACCTTGAGATTTTGATTTTGACCTGCTATGTAAGAAGTGCCCCCAGTTTGGCCTTGCCTAAAAAAGGCACTACAGGGGATAATAATGTTTTAGGTAATATTCTAAAGCTAAGAGAGGAGAGGTGCAGACCATACCCGGCAAAGCAGTGTGGTCTGTTGACCGTTTCCTTCCATGCTGACAAATATCACACTGCCTTAGAATAGCACAAGAAATAAGCCAATTATTAACGTCAGTCATCTTCTGTTCCTATTGGGGCATCATGCTGCTCAGTACTAGTTTTAAACCAGCCTCGGGCACATATTCTGAGAGCTTCATGATGTGTTTCTTCATGAAGTCTAGGGAGGTATGTTTCAGGTCATTTACACCCATATGGACTAGAGATCAACCAAACAAGATGTAGCGATGTGTTGTACTCTTGGGAATGAAATCAAGACTTGTTCTAACACTGGTGAAGGATAGTGCTCTGTTTTATTGTTAGTCCTTTATAATGTGATAGGTTTCAGTTTGTTAATATCCCCAAAAATATGGATTTCAAAAAATATGGAAGACTATATGATAGGTGTAGAGATATAAGATCTAAAGGATGTTGGGAGTTAAATCTAAAGCTATTATCTGTTGTAAGATGAATTTATGAAACGTGATTTTGGAGACTGTAAAACAAATTAAAGACCTGGGCATCATAGTATGTTCATCTTTTAACTGTAAACAACAGGTATATGAGATAAAAGTAAAAACACTAACACAGGTAAGCCTACTTTATGACAGTATGGTGTAAAAAAAAGTACAACCTGTGTGTATATTTACTCTGTTAGGGAGAAATGAATACATTAGAGGGAGTATGCAGATTGTAGTCTAAGAGGATAACTTTGATAAACTATCTCTATCATATGAAAATATTCAATTTGTATATTGTTTTTATAGATATGTGAGAAATATAACATGTGGTGGATAATTTGGTTTTAAGGGATGAATTAAACCAAAATTGAGTTCTCAGTATCTTAGTTTAAGGGACAGGGGAAGACCTTTAATATAGGTTGGAAAAAAACATTAAAGGGGATACTTATACAATTCATATTATTCTAAAAGCACTGGTTGAAGGTAAGTACTCTACTTTTTTAGTCCTGAACCCTTGTCACAGAAAGCAGCTGTTTGGGAGCTTTAGCCTTCTGCACTGTGACACTTCATTAATAGTAATGTCTTTTGGCTTTTCCCGGTTAGGGGTCGCCACAGTGGAACTCCGGTCTGCTAATGATTGACAGTGAATTTTTATGGTATGATTCAAAATGTTAAATACTTATATTGAAAATAATTAGTGTATTCCAGGACTGCCAAGTCTGGGGTCTGAAATTAATGCACATATAAAAAAACAGAGAAAGTTGTCAAGGTTTTTATACTTGTTTGTACTGAGTTCCACCTGCCTCAATGCATCTTTTCCAAGATAAAGGGAAGCTCTCAGCAAATGTGGATCATGTGTGGTCAAAAGCCACACAAGTGACAATCTAGACTGGACACTAACTCTCAAGGTAATTTTAGAAGAGGTTACAGAGCATGACAAAAGCAGTCAGTCTGGGAACCATGTATCTCCTGCATGTGATAATTAGCATGTCAGAGGGCTTGCTTGGGGTTGGGGAGGGTGGCCTAATGGTTAAGGTCTTGCCCTTGGCTGCATCCCTCTGGAGGCAATCAAAGATAATCTCACCCTTCTTACGTCTGTGTGAAGAGCTGTAAACAAAGAAGATGGCTCAGGAAAATAATATCTGTGGGTTACAAAATTTCCTTTGTCGAGGATCCTATATTTACATACTTATCATTCCCTGAATTACAATAGGAAATAACATGGTACAACCATTTGGAAATTATCTGTTTTGACTCTTTTTGCCCTAATTTTATAACTTCATAAGAAATTAATAAGGGGACAGAATTTCTGAAGGTTTTATTTCTGTCAAGACACTATCTGAGTTGTCTGTGAACATCCAGACTAAGAAGGATCTATTCTCCCTCATATTAGGTTATGAAAAAAAAGGCAAAGAGATAGGTAACTTGACTCAAAGTAAACCTGTATACTATTTTAGGCATAAATTAAGCATTTATTCTCATGAAAACCTATCTTTGAGAAAATTGACAAAAGGCTGACCCACCACAGGAGCTTTTGTTGTAGCTCAGACATTCTTCTAGCAGACTTCAGAGCAATCATTAACAACATATTCCATGATAATAACCTAAAAGCAGCCAGGAGACACAGTTCAAATGGAGCAAGATATAGTTTTTCAAAATAAAATTAAGATCCCAAGAAGGAACCACCTGTTTTTAGGTGGATGGATTTGTAAAAACCCCTTTCAAAAACAGCTTGATATGAGAGTATGTTGAAAAATATGGATTTGTGTGTAGACATGCTAAAACTGCCTAAAGATGAACCTTGATAGAGGAAAAAAGAAAGATCAAATCATAGAAACTCGCACAAATATTTTAGAATCAGAGAAATACTAGCTTTAAAAGGATATTGGTTTTCAATGTGGCACAAACTAATCAATCTTAATAAACTAATATATATATATATGATTTCCAAGTTCATAGGTTATCACTAAGCTAACTGCCCTTGTGGGCCATTTTAAGCTTAGCCAATTACTTCATGTGAAAATGAAACCCAGCACTGTGCATTTGTAAGGTAAGCACCTTAACCATTATGCTATTTATTATTTGTTTCCTATACTATCTGTTCCACAGAAAAAAGCCTCCTAAACGGTATTAATGTTTTAGCTTCCAGGCTGTCAGTTGAAGTTGTTTAAATCTGAGATGCAGCAAATAACTCCTGTCCTGTGAAAGTAGGTCCTGTCTGTGAGGAAGTTTGTGGTTATTGCCCTCAGCCATTTCGAAATGAACAGAGTACCACTGTTTCCTAGGCCAGAAGGGAGTCCCACAAAATTCTTTCAGTGCTTCTGAGTCTTCAGTAAAATCCTGGATATCTCTGGAAATGGTAAAAAGGATTGTAAGACAAAAAAGACTGTATCTGTTTTCTAGGCTTCACACAAGTAGTATTGGAGAAACATTTTCCCAGTTTCCATTCCAAATGAAGGTAAAGAGGTCTATTTACCATGTTTTCTACAACTGAATCATATCCTGGAAGACTTCTGATTCAATTTCCACTTGTGAGAGTCTACCTTTGTCCTGCTCATCTTATCATCCCACACATTTTTGAAAGTAAGAAGCCTGTAAAGTAAGGTTGTCCAGGAATGCTATAGCCTAGGTTACCATGGCTAATATCAACAGAGGGCAAAATCTTAAAAACTCACTGTTTTTTATGTATCACATCAATGTGGTTTAGTTTGTGATCACTCAGAGCGGTTCAGGGGATCACATATAACTGAAAGGGTTGAGTGCATTTATCAGTGTCAGCATCTCTTGGGTGTTTAAGTGTTTTCATCTGTCTTTTTTTTTTATTCAACAACACTTAAAAAAGTATGATACTCACTTCTAGTACCATTTGGATTAACATTGCCTATCATTGGTTTCTCATGTCTGGAGGTCATCAGGGCTATGATGTGTCAGGTCATCCCACTTTATATCATTTTGAGGGGTACAACATAGAATGGCTGCTGTTCTTTCTGAACATGTACACAGTTGAAAATCATGTCATTAACATGCAGGTTTAATTCATAAAGATGAGCTCTCTTAGAAGTATAGCTCTTAATGTGGAAGTAGGATCTTAAACCTATTTACTCTGTTTGGGCTAAATGTAATGTTTCTAAACTTTTGCATTAGGAGCAGGTGTTCTACACTTTCAGAGCTTGTTTCACACTTTTTCCTAATTTTTGATTGGTACTTTTGCTTTCAGTTTTAAGTCTTGTTTTTTGTATGCATAGCAATTATTTTGAGGGCAGATGACATGACCTGCTATCCTCATTTCACTATGAACTTCCCACAATTTGTTATGTTCCAAATAGGCAGATGCTTTAGATTACTCAAGTCAAAGTAAATGTTTATATACAACTCCCATGTTTTCTTCTGTTTACAATAATTGTGACAGTTGGATGTTTGGTGCCCCTGTCCCTCCTAAAACTTCCATGTACAAATGAAAGTTCTCAGTCAATACTTTGTTTATGTCTAGACTGTAGAATCTTGAGTATTACCTTGAGAGTATGTGAAACAAGAGCAGTTGTTTGAAAATTTGAAAAAAAAAATGTAGCATTGCCCTTGTTTGTGATTGGAACATAAACTGATATTTTTCAAATTTGCTGATAAATTGCAAACACTATAATAGAATCATTTTGCAGAATTATGAACATTTTAGTTTGCATTCTATCACTTCCTACAGTCTTGTTATTTCTACATCCAAGTTAACTCTCTTGGGTGTCTAACTCCATATTAGCGGTCACGCTTCCATATCCATCATTAATGTTAGGGTCCTTGTTTTGCATCTCTTCTCTCTATTCCTGATTCCTCTAATTATCATCTCCTACTTTTGCATCTGTTAAGAATCTAATATTTCTGTCTGTTACTAAACCCAACTTACATAGAAGTTTACTTCAATATTGACATTCTCCTAGTTGAGATTTCTTGTTATTCAATTATCGCTTTCAATTTCTTTGTACACGTCATTTAAATATTCTTCCTTAATTATTCTTGCCATTCTCTGAAACTCTATAGTTTGTTTCACACATGTCCAATCTCTATTCCATTTTCCTCCCCTTCTTTCTTCGGCCATTTCTAAAGACCACCATTTTGCTTTCATAATCTTCTTTTGTTTGGGACACTTTTTGTTTCCACCTCATGGACAATATCAGAACCTTCTCATAATGATTTATCCTCTCTTTCTAACAGATCTAATCCATTAAATCTGTTCTATTAATTTGGAATATTGCTGAGGTCATATGCAGCTGGCCTGATTCTTGTTTGTTTTAATTTACTCCATAGGTTTGCTAGAAGAAGCTGACTGAGCTGCAGTCAGCTCTAGGTCTTGTTTTAACTGTACTGTTTTACTTACTGCTTCTATGTCTGACTACAAAATATACAATCAATCAGATTTTGTTATTTGACACATTGGTAATATCTATTTGTAAATCTATCTCTTAGGACACAGAAAAAAAATTCAAGATACGAAACTTGAAATAAGCTTGGTTCAATTTAAATGGCCAGAACCCCTGTTAGTATTAATATTTGAGAAGAACTCAGCATTTGTCATAGTCATTACAACCACAGATTTCCAAAGTGGCAAATATTCCATTATGTGCCATTTATGGGAATATAAATGATTCCTTAATTTCTCATGTTTCATGACTATTGGTAATCATATAAGATATAAGAAGTTGGAATGTTGAGTCCATTAATGTGGAGACAGAATAGCTGAAAATACAAACTTACATATATTAAGTGTGAGATTGCCATTTCTTGGAATATTCCCTTTTCTCTGAGGTATGGTGATCTCAGAGTTGGTATTTGTAAATTAGGGGGCATTAACATATATTGCAGCAATAAAATGCAGCTCATTTATACTGTTTTTGGTTTACAGTGTTATTTAGCTCTTACATACAGGTATATAGCTGGAGTACGTCATTTCATTATTGCTGTCTCTAGCAGAATGATTATGACTCCCAGAAATTTTGAAAACCATACCAATGCTTTGTGAAGTACTTTTTCATGTCAGAAAGCACAGTGTTTGCATATGGTATGTTTTTCAGAGTACTTATCTACCAGGTACAATTATGGATTCCATTCAGTAACTTCTAATTTTACATATATGTTTAGTAATCCTAGCAGTCATCCATTGTTTTAATCTCCTTTAACTTATTTTGCTTACTGCATATCTACAATCATGCTTTTATACTAGATATTTGGTAGGTCACTTTCTTTGTTGCATATATAATTAAATCTAGATATATCCAGACATTTCTTCAAGATCAGCTGAGTAATTCTTCTAGACATCCAATACTATCAAATCATATTTTCATTAATAATTCCAAAACAGTGTTTTGTGCAAGCTATTCAAAGATTTCTTATTAAAAAATGCAACAAGCAACTGAACTGAATTGATGCCTGACCTCTTTCAAGAGTAGATAAAGGGATATTAAGTATCTATTAGCAGCCATATAACACAGACATAATTGCATGGTTTCAAATGAAAGTTCAGAGGTGGGTGACAAAAAATGCCAATGAATGTATACACCTAGCATTACTGGTTATGGAACTCACAAATCATTACAAAATTAATATTTATTTTGTTTATTGCGAGTTATAAAATCCAACTTTAAGATGCAGAATGTAACAGATGCTACTACTGAAAATATGATTGTCTTTTTAACATTTGCAAGGATATAACTTGCTTTTGTCAAACATCTCAAGATGCAACCATTAGAAATTAGAATTTAGACTGAAATACTCCAGAGCTCCCCAAAAGTAATTGAGATACATCAGTTGCTTTTCTCACTATTATGCATGCTTCCCTTATCAATCTGCCTATGCGTTATTATTTCTGCCACACATCTGGCAATTTGTGCAGAGGACTAAAGATACCAGTTGTTAATGAGTGCTTCCTGTTCTCAGGGTACAGATTTTAACTCATAAGTTCATAGGTTCATAGGTTGATACTAGGCTATCTGCCCTAGGGCATTTATAAGCCTAGCCAGGGTGTGTTTGGCTTTCGCCACCCTTTTAGATTAGTTGACTGTGCCTCTGTATAGTAGGTCACAGAAGGTAGCCCTTTTAAGGTTAGTTTACTGTACCTATGTCAAGCAGGGACACAGAAGAGATCTCAGGGGTAAACTTACAATCTCCCATCCACTCATCAAGATTTCTCCTGAAGAGGGTCAGTGAGGGCTTTGCCTAACATGGATTGGGATTTTGTTCCAGAGTGAGGGGAGCCTCTGGGATATAAATCTGTCCCTCCAGCATGTCTTATTTATTTCTGCGCTGAGGTTCAAGTCTCTGGAGCATGTAGCTCTAAGGGATTTGGATATCCTGAGGTGAAGCATGTCCATTAATTCAGGGTTGGACATGGCTTTATACGTCAGACACAGATCGTCTCTGAGTAGGCGGTAAGCAACTGAGTAGAGCTGGAGTTTCTTTAGCCGAACTGTATAGGGCATCTGTTTGAGCCTCTTGATCCTCTTGGTGAGGTACTTTTGGGGTCTTTCCAGTTGGTGCAGGTGTCGGGTAAGGTACATCCCAAATGGGGCATTGTATTCAATGATGGGCCTGATAAGTGATGAGTAGAGGGGCACAATGACCTCTCTTGATCTAGATGTGAATCTTTTCATGATAAGGTGGGCTATATAGAAGGTCTTTCTAACCACTTTGGCAATGTGATTGTCAAAGGAGAGATTGCTATCTACTTGGGTCCCCAAGTCCCTAATTACTTCTTCAGTACTTAATGGATTACCACCTATGTGGTAATTTGTGGGCACTTTGTTTTCCCAAAGGGGATGACTATGCACTTTTTGGCATTTAGCTTTAGGCCATGGCTCTGGCACCAGTTATCCATCTCTGTGAGACCCTTTTGGAGGATGCTTGTGTCAGCCAGAGAGTCGATTATGGCACCCAGTTTGCAGTCATCTGCAAACTTGGTCAGCCATAGTCCACCCGTGTTAGCCTGTACTGCAGAGAAATATATACCGAACAAGAGAGGTCCCAGGACTGAGCCTTGTGGGACGCCACTTGTAACTGGTTTAGAGTCTGACATGGCACCTGCTATTCTGACCATGTGGGTTCTATCCCCAAGCCAGTTTGCAACCCATCTTGTGACATAGGGGTTGATATTTAAGCTGGTGAGCTTATTTATGATGCCCGAGTGGGGTATTGTGTTGAAGGCCTTTGCGAGGTCCAGGTAGGTTGTGTGGACTACCTTCCCTTCATCTATGGCTTTGGTAACTGTTTCAAAGAAGTCGACCAGGTTCAAGAGGCAAGATCTGCTCTTATCAAAGCTGAATTGGGTAGGATCCAGTGTCTGGAGGTTCCCATTGTCTTTGTTTATGATTTCCATGATGATACGCTCCATAGCTTTGCAGACCAGGCTAGTCAGGCTTATAGGGTGATAGTTTCCGGGGTCTGTTTTGGCACCACCTTTGTGGAGTGGGACCACTGTTGCTGTACGCCATTCCTTGGGTGCATATCCTGCAGTAAGGCTGAGATTGAATAGTGACTTTATATGAGGGTTTAGTTCTTCTTGGAGCTTGTGTAAGATGCAGCCCGGGACACCGTCTGGTCCCATTGATGCTGTGTTTTTTGCTTTAGAGAGGGCAGCTCTCACTTGTGCGTCTGTGATCTCAGAAAGGCTACACTCTGTTGGGATAGACATTTTCTCTTTTGGGGGGGAAGGGGGGGGAGTTTGCACTGAACCTTTCAGCCAGGATGTTGGCAATGTCTGTGGGTTCAGTGTATTTTTTGTCATTTTGCACTAAATCTTAGCATATCTGGGAGTTGCCTTCCAGGTTTCTGACATCACTAAAGAAGGCCTTGTGATTATCTTTAGTGTCTTGTGCAATTTTTCTTTCAAAGCTGGCCTTAGATGATTTTATGAGGGATCGTAGTTTCTTGTTAGTACTGATCAGAGACGCCTTCCCTTTTTGGGATTTTTCTCTATCATGTAGTAGCTTTCTCCTTCTGTTGTATAGCTTATTTATGGCTGGGGTCCACTAGACAGGTCTCCTGCCTTTGGAGGAGTGAGTCTTGGTTTTATTTGGGATAGCATGCTCCATGCATTCCTGTAGATGTCCATAGAATGCTTTTGTAAAGGATTCTGCATTTTGGGCCGTATTTTCCACTGGCCCAGGGGCTTTGAAGGATTCCACCTTGGTTTTGAGAAGTGTGAAGTTTGCTTTTGAGAAGTTCTTCACCGTGGTCTCCTTGGCTAGGGATGGGGATGGAATATGGATGTCCAGTGAGATTAGTTTATGGTCTGATCTTACCAATGAGGGGTATACCACTGGTGTGGAACATAGAGACCCCATGTCGGTGATGACCAGATCTAATTTGTTTTCCCCTCTTGTGGGAGTGGTGACCAGTTGTTCCATAGCATTTGAGTTTATAAATTCTAGGAACCATTGGGCGAGATTGTTTGGGCTTGAGTAGTTTTCCCAATCAATGTTTGGGTAGTTGATGTCACCCAATATAATGGTGTTTGGAGAGACCTTCATATTCTCCAGTGTTCTCAGGAAAGCCGAGTGAGCTTCCTGTGTTTGGGAGGGTGGTCTGTAGCAGGCTACAAATTGAAAGGCAGTTTTGCCCACTGTTAGTTGCATGTGGATGGTCTCCAATGCTTCGTGCAGTGCCACTAACCTGGAGGTGTGGGTATCTTTGATAAATATGGATACTACCCCTCCTTTTGTGGTTCGGTCTGAGTTTTGGGGCCGGAAAGCATGGTATGAAGTATAACCTGTTAGTGCTGGGGTGCTCTCAGGAGCCTTGAACCAGGTTTCTGTTACTGCACAGATATTGATATTCTCCATACTGAGGAGAGTCTCGAGTGTGTGCATCTTGAGGTTTAGACTTCTGGCATTGAGCAGCATTACCCTTAGTTTTTTTTTCTTTGTGTTGTCTATGGAGGTGGGTTTGTCTTTTGAGCCTTGCCTAAAAAAGGCACTATGGGGAGGCAAGAGCCTTTGCCAGTATTCGAAAAGCCAGGGGTGACAGGTGCAAGCCGTCCCTAGTGAAGCAACGTGGCTTGTCGAGCATGTCATCCCAGGCTGACAGACACTGGATCCCCTTTGAATGACAGCAATACTTTAGCCAATTATTAAAATTGATCATTTTGTCTTTATACTGTGGCATCATTCTTGGTGAGGGTAAGATGCTACTCAAGGTCAGGGTCATACCGGCCTGGGCTACATGATCAAAAAGCTCCAGTATGTCTTTTTTTATGTAGTCCAGGAAGGTACATCTCGGTCATTCACACTAGCATGGACAATGATGGAGTCATATTTGTACTTGCTTTAGAATGACCTGAGTGCTTGTGTTATGTGGCGGATACTGGCACCAGAAAGGCAACTTGCAGTGACCTTCTCCTTGTTCAGCCTGGTGAGTGGGACATCAGTGTGTCTGACAATAGAGTCACCTATTACAAGTGTATTAGGTGTGTTGTTTAGCCTTCAGGGCTGTGACTGTGTGGCACACTGACTTTGTGAGCTATGTGCTATGTGGGTATTGTTTCGTGGTAGGGGTTGCTTGGATGTCTGCTTTGGAGTTCTCTGCTGCTTAGGCATATTTTTATTTAGAGCATCCGAGTATGTTTTTATGTGTTTATGTGTTTGGTTTGCTGATGCGATAGGTCTATGTGAGACTGGATTTGTGGTGTATGTGGTTACCTTCTCCTCCTGACAGGCTGTGCCAGTACTGGGTTGAGAGAGCTTAGCCTCCAGTTTGGCTATATAGTTGCATCTCTCACATATATTTGAGCTTGCTGGGAGGAGGACAGGGTGGTCTGTATACATAAGGCAGTTGTAACATTGCCTCAAGATTCCCAGATTCACCAGCTGGACTGGATAGTAAACCCAAAACTGACCTTTGGACATGCCTGAATAATATAGGGAACTACTTATTGACTGATCAGAAAGAACCAATAGGGAGCAAGTGCTTAAAAGGAATATAAGAGAATGTAGTGCTTAAGTTTATTAGTGTTAACTATGAGATTACTTATATGAGCAAGTGCAGGGCTTTAGAATGAAAATAGAGTGCTTATTTTGAGATTTAGAGCAGTTCTAAGGGAAAAATTGAAGAGCAAACTTTGTGGAAACAGGAATAGTTTAAACCTGTTTAAGCGACGCTGCTCTGTGCGCAAGGCCACGCAAAAAGAGAGTTGCAGGGTTTTAAGAGAGAGAGATGAAGGAGTTTGGAATTGACCCAAAATGGCCAATAAAACTACAGCTTCTAGGCAGTAACCACTCCTAAAGGGACATGTTCATTTTCCTATTGTATGACTCCAAGCAGATTACTTAACCAGACAATGCTCACAGGTCACAGGTGAAAAAAGCCAATTTCTCCAAATGTCTTATCTTGTCAAAGCAAACACACACACACACACACACACACACACACACACACACACACACACACACACACACACAATTCTGTCATTGCTTAGCAACTCAGCAACTCATCCAAATTGCCCTACATGGTTTTGTGCTTTGTGTTTAAAATCAGGCACATAAACATCTAGTGAATCCTGAACCTTTTGATTTCTAGTGAAAAACAAATTCCTTACTCATGCTAGTCTTCTTGGTTTGTAGTTTTCTTGTAATTGCTTTCAAAGACAAAGTCTTCTGCCTGTTTTCCTCCTCAAAGGTAAAATTACAAAATACCTTGAGTGTTTCCCCACCTGTGACATGAAAGAAAAATTTAGAGTATATTTGTTCATGATTTTTCACAATTTTTCTCAGATGTGATACAGCCCAAGATGTTGATTCCATTTTCCAGTTTTCACAGAGCTTTCATGTAGCTGCACAGTTGTTGGTGGCTGAGGTGTAATTATATCAAGCCAAAAATTAAACAAATGCAGCTGAAATACTTGGTGGTTCAGTGGGACACAAAAATGAAATAATAATTTTGAGAGGGAGATTTCAAACTGCGATATGAGTGAAAGAGTGTTTATTGGGAAAACTATATATTACAAAAAAGAAGACTTTGAGTTTGTGTGAGCCTGCGGCAGGCAGTTAATACCTGTTACCTGTAGAACTGACAAAATAGAAGCATCAGTAGAAGGTGCATGTCTGCCAACTAACACTACAAAGTTAAAAAAAAAAAAAACATGGAACAGATACACAAAGCAATGCAAACCATAAAATGTGCACTTTTGACACCATGTTATACTTACATATTACTATTAATAAACTATATTTCCAAAAAAAAAATGACAAAGAGGCACTGGACATGATATGTTTTTTCCAAAACAAAAACTTTACTGAAGTTTGACTCCGAATGCTGAAACACATAATTCAATGCACTGTTAGGGAAAATTCACTTAAAGAAACATGAACAAAAGTTTCCAACAATAATATTCATTATACACCATAATTAGTGATATCTTTCAATTTTTTCAAAATTTATTGGCAATGCAGATTTAATTTTTTTATAAAAAGACAACTGCTTTAAAATTCCCCAGTTTGCTATTTAGACTTGCAACTGTTCCCCATTTTCAGACATGTACAGAAATTTGAAGAAGGCACAAGGGCACAGTAAGTAGCATTGTTGCCTCATAGCAAGACGTTCCCCCCAATTTGTTACTTGGGTGGGGATCCTTCCAAGTGCTGCCTGAATGTTCTCTCTGTGTTCACATGAAATTTCTTACAATAGTCAGGTTTCTTCACACATCTCAAAAAAGGATTGGTGAGTCTGAATTGCCATTTGGTGTGTGTGTGTGTGTATGTGTGTGTGTGTTTGTGTGTGTGTGTGTGTGTGTGTGTGTGTGTGTGTGTGTGTGTGTGTGTGTGTGTGTGTGTGTGTGTCTGCATGTATCCTACATAAGAAAGGCCTGGAAATCTGCTCCTTCCCTACTTGCCAAGTAAAGCCTGTGGATGGCATTGGCTGTTCATGGATTCACTGTAGTAATTGGATGAGACTCAGTAGCAATGGATAAGGGAAGGAATTTGTATTTTGTATAAACAGCTATCTGTGGCAGACATCACTCAAAGAATACAACTTTTAATAGAGCATTGATATAGCCCATTAACTGTAAAATAGCCTAGCGATCATACCTTTCCTTCCAAGTAGTCATGTACTAAAATCTGTAAAAATGAAAATATCCTAAGCCTATTATTGTTCAACTTGGTGTATTTATTATTTATTTATTTGTGTTTGGTTAACCAAGTTAGTCCAACTGGGCTGCTGGCCCATTTTCACTGCTGACCCAAGGAGAAAAGCTCCATACAAACAAAAAATAATAATAACAAAGTTGAATTACAAGCAATATGAATATGAATGCATAGCTACATGCATTCATGCCATAATGGAAATTAACAAAGGATAAAATTCAGCAAAAAGAACAGGTGAAAAATAATAGAGGTAAAAACATGGAGTAAAAATGTGGATTTACAATAGGGCATCAGAAAAATATAAGCCCTAAAAACATCTTTAATGACTAAACCAAGTTGGTAGAGAGGAAGTAGAAGCATTAAATAAAAGTTTTAAAGTAGAGGAGTGGGGAGGAATGTTTAGGAGAGTCAAGAGAGTGAAAGAAAACAGTTATGAGAGGAGGGGGGGTGGGAAGTATAATAGCTAAGAAAGAGAAAAGATGAGATTTAAGTATAAACTTACATGCAAAAAGCCTCAGTTGAAAACTTTAATGTAGAAAAGCACAACTAAAAACACCACAAGAACACGGTCATCCAAAAATAGAAATCACTCCAACTGAGATTTAAGTATAGTATTGCTCAGAGGCATAGTAAAGGTACCATAGTACTAGTTATTATAAAGTTATATTAAAGTAAGGAGAGGAAACTTGTTATAGTGTAATGACTGGGGGAGTATGTGTTAGATGGGGTGGTGACAGGTGCAGGAGGGAGAGTTAGCAAGGTAGCTTTTCAATTGTCTTTTGAAATGGATGGAAGATTGGATAGAACGTATATTCATTGGGAGTTTGTTCCACGTTTGAGATATGGAGCATTTTTATACTAATAACATAAAACAATTAAATGAATACCAACCTAAAAATGAAGTCATTTGATTTATTTAAAAGACTAAGTACTTCTGTTCTACAGGTAATTGGAATCTCATCACAATCAGTATATATCACTTCCACATTCAGTTAAATAACCTTCAAAGCAGAAGTCGCAAATTAAACAAAAACCTGGTGGTGTTTTTTGAGACTACTTGCCATGAGTGAGTTTTTTTTAAAGAATTGTTATTGATGATAACTGACATAAAGGACTTAGTTCTAGTAACTGCACATTATAAATATTTAAAATGCTTTATTGATGCTATGCTAACTGGTACTGAATTTTCCCATAATGAAATGCTGATAACTAGGGAATGTATGGAAAGGTCTTTGAAACATAACTTTGTACATTTTGAGGGGGAATATTATTGACAAACTAGAGGTGTGGCTATACTTGAGAGATCAATGAAATACATACCTCTTTTGAAATTTTGAGGGTAAATAATGTTAAACATACTGAATAGAATATATTTTATTAAAGCAATGGTATTAGAATTTAGTGTCGGCACAAGAGAAATTAAGGAAATTATGTGTAGGAATTTGATTAATGCATTTAGTTCCTTTGACTTGATTAATCAGTTGGATTATGAATTTAGTTTTGCTTACAAAAGGGATATCAGTATCTAGACCCTATTTGAGAAGGTAAACAGTAAGAAAATCCAAAGAGGGAAAAGGTGTAGAAATGAGAAAATACAGGGCATGCAAACAGTGCAGGTTTATATATGACTCATTTAATATTATAATAAATAATTACCCTAGGATTATTTCGGCAACAGGTAGATGCAATTAAAATACTAATGGAGTCATTTATATAGCACTGTGTATGTCTTAACATGGATTCTATACTGATAAGTTTGAAAGATGTTTAAAAACTAGGATATACCAACATAATTATGTGATCAAAGTTGGTAATATGACCATCATCTTCTGTAAACATTCCACATATTATGGAAATTAAAAAAAAATTATATTTTTATGCTTGAAAAAGTAGACCCAGATTCAAGGTGGAGGATGTGGGAGACAAGATTACAGTATCAGGAATTGTACCGGCAACTTTTATTAGATGTTACCATCTCACCAGATCTTAATGACAAAGTATAGCTGGCATTTTAACCTTAAGGAATGCAAAATTATAAATATGATATTTATTTTTATCCACGTTGGCACTATATTAGGAATTTTTGTATTATACGGTATCACTAGATGTTAATGACAAAGTAGTTAAAGGCAGAATTTTAACCTTAAGTGCTGCAAAATTATGAACAATATGTTTATTTTTTTAAATTAATTGTAATCCAAGCAGGTATTACATTAGAAATGTTTGTACAGAAGGAATTGAACTAATCAGTTTTGAAAATAATGTATTTTTATTATTTTGGGAAGTGAGTACCTTCCCAAATTTACAAAAGGTTCTTTCAATTTAGATTTTAATTGTATGTATTTAAAAAGAATTTAAAAAGTATATTAAGCTGTTAGATAGTTCTTAAGTTAAGCTTTTGGTTCAAAATAATACATTTTCATTCCTCGGGATTCAATAAACTTCCATACAAGAATAAGACTATTCTTGCATGGAGTGGATTGTGTCCATGCAGCACAGCAGCATGCCTTGCATATTCATGAAGGCATGCTGCTGTATAACCTACATGGACATGATCCATTAATGAGTGCAGTGGGCATGTCCAAGCAGTGCTCGTACAGTAAACCAACCCCCTGCACTCAGGAAGTGCCGTACGGCACTTTGAAAAAAAAAAACAGTGTCCACGGACACTGTTGCATACCTCTCAACTGTACAGATTTTTTCAGAATGCAGATGTTTGCCTCATATGTTAGGTGTGTTCCTCCTAAAATCTATACTTGTCCGTCAAAGAGCTGAGGATGGAAGTCAGTAAATAATGACAAACATTTGAGTCTAAGACCCACATCCATCAACAAATTCATGCTAATGCAAAACCTATTATTCTATCAACTTTCTCTCTAAGTTTGTAAGAGCAATATTTAAAATGTGTCCCTTTGTCCCCCCATCATGTTAGGCATTGTCCAGATTTTATGCTCTAAGAGTGTCCACGGACACTGTTGCATACCTCAAAACTGTGCATATTTTCGCAGAAAGCATATTTTTGCTGCATATGTTAGGTGTGTTCCTCCTAAAATCTATACTTGTCTGGCAAAGAGCTGAGGATGGAAGTCATAAAATAATGACAAACATTTGAGTCTAAGACTCCACATCCTTCAAAAAAGTCATGGCTAATGCAAAACCTATTATTCTATCAACTTTCTCTCTAAGTTTGTAAGAGCAATATTTAAAATCTGTCCCTCTTTGTCTCCCCATCATGTTAGGCTTTGTCCAGATGTTATGCTCTAGAAGGTTGACAAGTATGACTGTTATGTGCATATCCCTAAACTAAGACAAATAAAACAAATATTTTTTTCCCACCCGCACTAAAGTTTAAGTGTAGCTGAGTGGGTGTGCGTGTCGCACAGCTGTGTTCAGCATAGCTTAAACATCCGAAGGAGCTAAATAGAAATGTACAGCCAAAATGCCCAAAGTGAGATAGTGTAGTAGTTACAGCTTTTGCTTAGCATACAGTCATTCAGAGTTCAAGCCCCAATGCAGTCCATTCATTTTTATATGTGAAAGCAGTACTAAAACATCTTTTTTTATAAATAGGTAGTAAATATATCTTTTTAAAAAAATAGGTAATAAATAATATATATTTGTTAACCAGGGTAGTGTAGCAAGTCCAAATGTAAGGTATCAGTGTAGTACAGATGTGAAATCCCCATATAAACACAAGTGTCCCATACAGTATAGCCACACAAGAATATAATGTAATGAAAGCATATAGGAGGATGTTATGGAAGGTAAACATACATATCATAAGATGTCATTAATAAGGAATCAATCCCACAATCCTGATAGTCCATAAAATGAAAGCTGAACAACACTAAATTTTGCTCAGCTATTCTTAGCTGGTGTAAGCATTGCTTAAATCTAGATGCTTAGCAATAATTAGCATAGCTAAGTGGATTTGTGCACTGGTAAACAGTGCTTAGCATCTACCCTTTTAAGCATTGCTTATTTTAGCTAAGCAGGTTTGCGCATTGCTTAGCTTAGCTCAGCATATTCAAAATCGGCCAATCACAGCCACGGGTGGGAATCCAGCCCTATTAAAACCCCATAGGTGGGAATACAACCATAACCAGTTGTAGCTGATCACTGCAAGCACTATGGCTGGTGTGGGTGAGGGTGTGCACTATCAGGAGCAGCGTTGAGGCATTCAGGAGTCCAGGGTCATGGTTGGACTCCTCATAAAAGACCATGAAGGGAGACTGCTGCAGAACCAGTACCAGGGCTCCCAATACAAAGCAGAGGCCTGGGACCATCTTGCATGTGACCTCACCAGTGTTACTGGTACCCCTCAGACTGGTGAGCAGGTCTGGCACCATTATGCTGACCTGAAGCATAGGAAGAGGGATTTCTTGGTCCAGTGGATCCAAGACGCATGTGCACGGAATGTCCCAAAAGTGTGTAAGTATCAGTATCAATTAGTGTTCTGCAAAGAACAGCCTGAGCATGTAATCAACAGGTATGCATAAATGTTTATCTCCTGTACACCTGCAGATGATAGGGCTGCAAATATTGATGCACATGCCATCAAGCTGCTAAGGCTGCACCGGAAGGCTGGTGAGTAAAAATCTAGCTTGCAGTTTTCAGGGTAAATAAATAGAAAGTAGTAGATTGTCAACAACTAGTAGGTAAACTGTGTACTGTGTGCAATGAATAAAGGACTGTTATCAGGAGAATAACAGACTCTGTAACATTGAATAAAATTAAAACCCCCAGACTGTTGTGTTTACTTTGTCATGTCATGGTAAGAATATACATGTGTACCAGTTCTGCATAGATATGTGTTTCTGGTAGAAAATAACTGTTTTATGCAAATATTACTCAAAACTTAACACATATCTGTTGTCTGAAAATTGCAGTACAGTTGTCATTACCTAGGGTATTTGTCTAACTACAAGGTCAGATTGTGCAAACCAGACAGTACTAGGAAGAAAAAAGTCAAGCATGACTCAGCAGTTTCTCAGTAGCTCATTGTGATGAAACACAGCTGTGGTTTACCTTTTTGCACAAACAACTGTGGTTCAAATCCTGGAAGTGGTAGTACTCTGACTGCATATTGTCACACAAGAATATGTGAATATTTGTATAAATAGTTGGGAAGTATTAACATAAATTACCCCCACAGGTCTGCAAGGTAAGGAAATGTTTGTAATAGCTGTAAGAAGGCTTTACCAACACACTCTGTGTTCAACATATTCACTGTCCAACCCCCAAGGCTGCAAATGACAGCAAGATAAGTACATACACCAAGCACTTTGTTCCAATACATGTCCCTCAAGTGTCATGCTGTCACAGCTAATGGTTACTGCTGCTAATAACCAGGGAGACAGATAGAAACCCCAGCAGAGTATGTCAGTACTACATCCCCCAAGCATGAGTGCTGGGCACTACTGTCAGTGTCACATATGTAACTGTGACGATGTAAATATGTGTAGAAACAGTCAGGTAGTGTTAACAGATATTTCTTCAACAGGTCTGCTAGTTAAGGAAATGTGTCTATTAGCTGTTACAAAGTTTAACCAATACACTGTGTACAACAATCCCACTGTCCATCCTCAGGTCATAGGTAGATATACAGTGAGGTCAGCCCTAGAAAGTAATGAGTAGAGTAATGATCTGTAAAGTTGTTGAAAACTGAAGCCTAGACAGTTGTTAGTTGATCTCTTTCACTCCCCTACCCTATCTGCACCCTACTGTTGGGACATGTGTCCTATTGTTGCACAATTATTGAACCATTTGAATATTGATATTCCCTGTTCAAACACTATCATTGGTGGCCTGTTGCTATCAATGTAACTTGCATGTTGTTATAATGCCTACTGTGGTTCCATATATGCATGTGTTCTGTTTGCTATGTAACTGTTTCAATTCTGTTTTATGGAGTCAGTTGGAACACCCATGCATGCTATTATAACTAATCCTGAAATGTGTTGTTCATGACTAACCAGCATATTTTTTTAAACTGAAACACGATAGCACATCTGGGAAGGCAGATCTCAGCAAATCCACCTATTCTGCTTCATCTGGCCATGGCACCAGACCTCAGCATGTCTGGGACCCAACCCGGGCCTTCTACTTCCGTTGGTCCTACTCCACCTTTGGGTGGAACCGCATCTAGGGATAGGGCTCATCCTCACCCCCTGGAAGTGGGTGTGGAGAGGAGATGGTCACCACCAGTCAGGTCCTGGGATTGGTGCACAGTGTCCTCCATTCAGAGTACGGTGATCAGCTGTGCCAGCTTGAGGGTTGCCTGGTGCATCTTGAGGGTCAGCCTGCTCCTCCTGCACAGTCCCCAGCACAGCCACCTTTGAGGCTGTGAAGGTGCAGTGGTGACTGCCCATGGGTGGGGACCTCAGTCCCACTGTAACCATATGGGGTCTCATGTGCATCTGATTCTCAACCACCCTCCCCATCCAAGGTGTTTACCCTCACATGTGTTGTATACTAATCCTGTCAGCTGTCTTGTCTGTCTTCCTACCCAACCTACTTCCCCAAATGTACCAAATACCCTTCTCCAACATCCCACTCTTACCTTATTAAAAAAAGGGCAATCTGTCCCCCCCCAAAAAAAATGTTGCCCCATTCATAGCTGTCCATTTTGCACGTGTCCATTGGACACATTTAATCTGGTCTAATTGGCTTAACAACACATTACTGTTGTCCTCACCCCTCACTCAGGGGATTGAGTGTCAAAATTTACCTCCAAATTCTGTACAAATGCACGGCTGTTGCTGTATCAGAAATGGACAGCTATGAGCCTTCCCTATACCCATCCTGCACATCCATAGCTATCTTTCATATTGTTTTTCACTCTGCATACCCCCTTTTTCACCACTTTCCTATCACCTACTTTTCTTTTCTCTTAAAGAAATTAGCGCTGGGGTAAGCGGGAGTAAGCATGTTTGTGCAATGCTAAGCAAAGCCAAAATGGAGTAAGCACCTGTACATTTACCATATGTAAGCATTCATTAGCTTTGTGCAAACCCACGCAAACCCACTTACAACAGCTTAAAAGTGCCTTAATTACACTTTATCCATCACTCACTGTTCTGCCCAGCAACAAAATAATCAGCCCTGCCAAGTGTTGGCCCCAGGACCCTGTACACCATAGTCAGAGCAATGTACCACTACACCATCTGAGTGGTAATAATGAATGCTTTTTCAAATATATCATTTAGTACAGGTATAGAATAGTAGGGAACACACTCTGTGGAATCAGTCATGTTTAGTAAAGATAAATGGATCTAGGACTTGTGATCGAAAGATCAAAAGTCCAAATCCATTATCACTGAACATACATTACCGAAAGCGCTTTCACCGATAAAGTGCTTACGGTAAGGTATGTTTTAAAAAAAAAAGCAGCATTAAACCTACTTATATGCAGGGAGGCAAGCCCCCTGCATCCCCCACTTTAATATTCTCACTCCGAGATCGCACTACAGTGGGGAAAGGGAATTTTCCCTTATCCGCACTGTAGTATGACCGGCACAACTAGCAAACCTATCCGAAAGTGCTGCTTCAGTGAACAGCACTTTCGGTTAAGTATGCTCGGTGATTTCTGCTTCGGTGGAAAGTGCATGCGGGGATCTGTACGGATCCCAGATAAATATGCACATATTGATGTGTATGGTGATAGATAAATATGAAAAAGCATATACATCAGATATATGGAGCTATGCATATAAAACAAATGCATATAGAATATATACATATATATTGTTATATAAATATATGTATAGATATCAAAAAAGGAATATATATATATATATATATACATGTGCTCATAACATGTAGTTGAGTCATACCCAGCACCATACCTCTCCACCTCTTAGTGCAAGGATTCTGGACAAAGGCTGTCAAAATGGGGGGACAATGGGCCAAGACTAGGGACATAATGTACGTACTGCAGTTATAAATTTAGAATGCTGCTACAGTAACAGGGTTTGTGTCAACATACATGTTTGGAAGGATGTGAGTTGTGAAACGGAAATGTATGCCACCATTTACTGACAGAGATCCTCACATCATCACAGTGATTTACCACAGAAATGAAAATAATGATTCTGTGGAACAGAACATACATATCAGCAATAGTTCTGGACAGTCTGAAACAATCTGGCCAGTCGAGAGGTAGGCTCAGAACCCCTTAGTGCAACAAATCTGGACCAAGCGGGGGTGGTAAAGCCATGAAACTGGGACCATATCCCAAATACTGGAGTAGATAAGGTGTCACAGTTGATGCAGTAACACCCTCCTGTCTTTTCTAACATATATTGACTGGAATAGCCCAAGTCCAAAACCACATTACTCCCCACTAGTTACTGACATAAATTTTCACATCATCCCACTGATGTGTCAGAAATACACAACACTTATGGGGGCCAGGCAACAGTACATCTGATAAATATCTGGACATAACATCACAGTAGGGAAACTACACTGAGCTGCTAGGCATGTCACCAAGCACTGTCTAAACTACAGGCAGACTGACACAACCCTAACCCAATTTTGCTAGGGGGGAATACACATGTAATTGTAAATATATCAGGCACTACAGGGATGTTATAGCACTGACAAACAGACACCAGTGTGAAAGTGCATACCCATAACCAATTTCACCACATTCAAAGTGACATACTGGTAAGCCTCATGAAAAGTAGAGTATATGGACTGTGTGAACAATATATCATCATGTTTGCCACTCACACACTACCTCTACATATACTGGCCCAATTCACAGTGTAGTCTGATGCCTGACTGTGGTATGGGACATGTGTCAGTCTGCCCCTACAAACATATACAGCTCATAGAGCACCAGAAACTGGAGCAGCATGCAAAGTCAGATAGAAAAGGACCCATAACACTTACATCTACCCCACCTCCCTACACAGGCCAAATAACACATGCACAATACATTGCTACACAATCTTGACAGTCTACCAACAATTGCCAGAAATACACAGTCCTCTCAACTGTATAGAGTCCTACAGAACATCCAGGCTTTGTCTTCATATATAAGGCCTCCTACACATAACATGTCTGTCAGTCTGATACATCACTGGGATGATATCAGGAATGAAGTCACTATATAATGATATACTATACATATCCACCTCTTACTGCATGACATCTGGACAAAGCCTGACATACTTGGGGGGCAGAGGCCCAACCACAGCGGCATTATTGACATATTTCTGTTATAAACTGAGAAAGTTGCTGGTGTAACAGGTTTGTTGTAGCATATCTGTTCTGAGGGATATGGTCAGAAACACACATGGATGTTACCATTTAATGACTGCAGTCCTGAGAATATGCTACTGAATTTCCAAGGGCAATAAATGTGTGACTAACGCACCAAATATAAGAGTCCAAACTCTGGCCAATCTGTAGATAGCCCTACAGTTGAGACTTATGTCAACCACATAACATTGTCAGATTTAAATTCATGCAGAGCAACCATATCCACACAAACCCTGTCAATATAGTATTACTCCAATGGTATAACAGCAATACTTAGATTCTGTCCCTATGTCTGGAACATTCTCCCCCAGTTTGTTGGCTGTCTCCACAGTGTTTGTTGTAAGAGATATTTCCAACTACCCTCTGTGATGCTGTTTTTCACACACCTCCATGAAGTCCACCTCACAGGCAAGGAAAAGGGGGTAATTCCCACATGAAGTACTCAGTTATAGGAATGTTTTTCCATGCTATTGGGTATGGGAATGATACTACAGCTGTTCTGTATGCAATTAGCAAGTAGGGGACTCCAATTGGTGCACTGGCCATCAGCTGCTCTTGAGCATTATCTACAAAAGGAAAGCTGCTGCCTATACAAAACAGATGTATATCCTACATCTGTCTCAGAGAGAGAGAGAGAGAGAGAGAGAGAGAGACAATCAAACAAACAGACAGACAGACACACTGAAACTGAAGGATTACACCAACTGAACTGAGAAAAAAAACACAGGTATGTAAAACAATTAAGCATGTAATAGAATGTAGCATGGGGTATGTAAATGTGGAAATTAGGAAGTTCAAAAAAAATTATGTCTCAACAACACATGCTGTACTGATGTATTACTGAGCAGAACCTATGGCCATAGCATCTGTGTCTGTCTGCAGTGTCATAGAACACAGCACAGGGCCCTAAGTCACCCCAGGAAAGGATGGCTCACATATGACCACTACTGGAGTATGTGTTGCACAATACTGACCATGACACTGCTAGGCCAGCTACTGGGATGTTGCAGATATCCATATGTTAATTATGAATACAAATATGACATACATGTTTTTCTTAGACATGTGAGGAACATATACAGGGTATTTGCATCATGAAATAATGTCACAGCTGTGTGTGTTGAACTGCATGTGATATATTGAACTCATACCATTCAAGTGTCCAGTGTTATGCATGCTGACCATATGTGTGCCTCATATTTGTAGTTATGTCATCAAGAGTTGTTTTATGTCTGGCAAATAATTGCAAACCTGTGAACACTGACATTACAACATCACCTTCTCTTTCTTTTGGCTGTAACCATTAGGGATTGCCACAGCAGATCATCTTTCTCCATGTCTTCCAGTCCTGTGCATCTTGCTCTGTCACACCAACCACCTGCATGTCCACTATCACCACATACATGCACCTTATCTCAGGCCTTCCTCTTTTCCTCTTACCTGGCAGCCTCATCCTTTCCCAAATATACTCTGCATACCTCCTTATCACATGTCCAAACCAACATACTCCTGCCACTGTCTGGCTTTGCCCCCAAGCTGCCCAATCTGGGCTGACCCCCTAACATACATATTCCTAATCCTGTCCACTCTCATCACACCCAGTGCAAATCTTAACATTATTAACTCTGCAATGTCCAGCTCTGACTCGTACATTTTTTTTCATTGCCAATGTCTGCAACCCATATAATATAGCTGGTCTCACTACCCTCTTGTAGACCTTCACTATCACTCTTAATGGTACTCATCTGTCACAAATCACTCCTGTCACTCTTTTCCACCACCCACATCCTGCCTGTACTCTCTTCTTCACCTCTCCCCTACACTCGCCATTACTCTGAACTGTTGTTCCCAAGTATTTACACGTACCCAACTTTGCAAACTGTATTCCCAGGTGAGGTTGTCAGGAGCTGAATATGTGCCATCAGTTGGCATCCCACTGTTGTCAAACCCATCCCCACACACCATCACAATGCCCACACATACCCCTTCAACAGTGGCCACAGATAAGGGACAGTTGGCGGGTGGTGGCATGGAACAGACTAGTGTGGTGACAATGGCAAGTGAGGGTGCAGGCACTAGCCATAGCCAGAGTGCTGGCAAAGTTCCACAAGGCAGATGGGCAGAGGTGGTATGAGGAGGATTGCAACCCATCATGCCCCTGTTGGAAGGGCCACAGCAGCAGTCACCAGATGCATGTTTACGGCCATGATGGAGGCACAGGCATGTAATGAATATAACACCAGACATATACGCACGGTTGTAGATGACCAGATCCCTGGTGTCTGTGGCATATGCATGAACTCACTGCAGCACACATGAGTATACTGATGTCATGGATAGACTGTGGGGGAGAACTTGGCACTCCTCAACCATGGAATATCTGTGCTTGAGCATTTGGTGAGGGATGGCCAGCAGCTACATGGACATAGAACAGCACCATGATCCATTGAGGGTCTACATGGCCATGCATGATCATGTCCCCATACTGGCAGTACCACCAGCACTACTGAAGGGGGTGTGCTGTCCACATCATGATGCAGCAGATCATGGGCACGTGGTCCTAGCCGGTCCCAACAGGGACATGGATCCAGCAGACAGCAGTCACCATTGGGGAGTAGTACTGCATCCGGACTTGGCCCTAGTGGTGCCGATGGGTCTCCTGGCAGGACCAGTTCCATGTCTGTGGCCAGAGACGGTGAACTGTACACTCTGCCATGTGTGGCCCACAGCTGTCCAAACTACCTCTATGTAGTGTGGCCACATGATGTGACTGTGTCCATACAAGCACACACACATGACCATCAGACAAGTCACTTCCACGCACATGCACACACCACCCCTGCAAAGCCCATTTAATGAACACCCCACAAACACACACACACACACACACACACACACACACACACACACACACACACACAATGTCAACCATATGACCCAGCCTAGGCTTCTGAAAACCCACACAACACCCTGTGCATATGATGATACCTGTGCCACATCCCTAACATCTATACCATTGATCCAGGGACATACTAATATGGGTCTGGTGCACAGGGTGACTTTAATACAGTGTAGCTATTTAATGCTGCGTAAGGTGCTGTCATCTGGCATTTGTAATGGGTACACATCAGAGTGTGTGTGTACCTTTTCAGCCATGATGCTTTATTGGTGTTAGTAATGCTAAGTTAATGTGTTCTTACATGTTGTATTCTGTTTGTGTTCCAGGTGTCATTGTGTCAGCAGGAACTGGCCCTGCAGACATCATCAATGAGGGTTATGGGAGTGTGGTAACACATCAACCATGTCATAGCCGAGGTACAGCTGTATCTGCACACATTTCCCTGGTCTCTGTAACAGTTACTGCATGTGCCTCACAGCTTGTAGGGCTGGGGATGTATAGAAGTCTATGGTGGTTGGCATCAGCTCTCGTAGAGTGGACAATGGTACGTGGAGTGGGTGGAACACACTTCAGATTGCTAAAACCCACAACTACAGAGGATATTGTGTCGACCACACACACACATAGAATACTGATCCCAAACACACACACACACACACACACACACACACATGCATGCACAGGATAACAGTTGCCAGTGTTGTGTTTGGAACCCCTACGCATCAAGTTGTGATACCACACTGTTATGCAGTTATTGCAGGTGGCACAGGACTACTAGTGTGATGCATGTTACAAAGTACCTGTAAGGTGAATAACATCATGTGGCCTTGTGAGGTATGGACATGGTGGGTGTACTGGGTGTGAGAGCACTCATAATATTGTCACATACAAGTCTACACACACACACACACACACACACACACACACACACACACACACACACACACACACACACACACACACACACACATGCACATTTGCCAGTACTGCCATTAGCAGCCCTACCTATCTTATTTATACAATACTGTTCAAAACTGTTGCACAGGCCTTATAGGGCTGAAGAATGTCTACAGATACCACTAAGGTTGATGTGAACAGTGGCCCTCATACCATGGGCCTAGGAATGTGTAATGGGAGTACCATGGCATAACATATTAAACCATGACCCTCCAATGGATCTAGTTCTCACACAAACACAAGGTATTCTTCTTTCTCACACACACACACATACACACACACACACATTTACCAGGACTGAGATTAGAACCCCTATTTACATATGTATTGCTACTACAGTGGTATGTATTTATCACATGTGACATAAAGCTTACAGGGTGAAAAGTGTCCCAAGGTACATGTAAGGCAACATCACCAGGCCTTGCAAAGTATGGCAATGGGAGATGTACTGAGTGAGAATGTACTCAATATACCTTACCCTACAGTTGTACACGCTTACAAACAGAATTACAGTTATACACATATTTGGCAGGACTGAGATTAGCAGGCCTGCCTATCTTGTTAGTCAGTCCATATTGTCGCATAGTTCCTGCATGCGGCATGGGACTTATTGGGCAGATGGGTCTTATTGGGCAGAAGAGTGCAAACAGATACCTGTATGGTGGACGAAGACAGTGTGTCTTGTAAAGTGGACCTTGGGACATGCACTCAGAGTACCATGGCCTAAAATTGTAAAACCCACTCACCCAATGTATATAATTCTCACTCAAATAGAGGAAACAGTTCACACACATGCGCGCGCACACACACACACACACACACACACACACACACACACACACACACACACACACACACACACACACACACTTGCCAAGACTCAGATTAGAGCCCCTACCTATCTATGTATTGGTATTATATTGTTACACATTTATTGCACATGCCACAGAGCTTATGGGGTGACACTTCTCCAAAGGTACTTCTAAGGTGAGGGATCTCACCAGACCTTGCAAAGTATGGCAATGAGTGATGTACTGGGTGAGAGAGGCCACAAAATACTGGTCTACACATGCACACTAACACACAAAATTACAAACACATTTGCCAGGACTCAGATTATAAACCCTACATATGTAGCTGTTGGCATTATTGTGTTGTGCAGCTACCACATGCACCACAGAGCTTATAGGGTGAAGAGTGTCCTAAGGTACCTATATAGTGAATAACATCAACAGCACTTGTAAGGTATGGCAATTGTAGGTGGAATGGGTGAAATGGGGCTCAAACTACTTTCACCCACATCACAAAACCACAAATGCAAACTGAAAAAGTCCCACAACAAATTCCAGGAATCACAACACTTCTAAATAGATGCAGAAATTGATGACCAAAATGCTTGCGTGGAACCAAAAAAGTAGTTTTATTCCAAAAGAACAGTTAACATTCTCCGGCACCTCGGTTAAAATACAATAGCCTTTACAGAGTACTTTTTTACCCCAAGCATACCCCCTTATATACCAATTTATTACACACAATAATGCAATTAATCAATTGACTATATTTAAATAGAACTGTTGTTCTTAAAAGAACAAATACCTTTAAATAAAGCTCCTCCAGTTGCATTCCTTATTCATCCCCAAGGGTTTTAGTGTATTACATTTCAAAATTAAAAGATTCTTTCATTCTTAAACAATATTTAATACACTCTTCACCAATACAATCTGTTTTAATTTGTTCCAAGACTGTGACTTGTAAACTTTTCCAATTCCCTTGATGAATTGTATTGAAGTGTTCAGCAACTGGACTGATGGCCTTATTATTTTTTATATCCCTCACGTGTTCTTTAACTCTATCACTTAAACTTCTCTTACTCTCTCCTATATAATACATTTCTCACGGGTAACTCAATGCATAAATAATTCCTGTGCTTTTACATGAAAAATTACCTTGTGTTTGAAACTTTTTTACAGTTCATATTAGGAAAACAATCAACAATATGCTGACAAACTGAACAGCTGCCACATTTTTGTACCCTTTGTAACCATTGATGTCACCAATTTTATCTGAGGTCTCCTATAAATTCCTTGTACTAAAAAATCTTTCAAATTACGTCCTCTTCTATAAGCGAACCTTAACCTTCTTTTAAAGAGACAACCTCTCTATTTAAAACATTCCAGTATTGTTTTAATAATTTCTCCTGAGCTGCAGAGAACAAGTTAAATGTGGAGACATAAAATATTTTGTTACCTTGGTCAAGAAAATATTCCGGTGGTTTATTACTTAATAGTTCCTCTCATGAATTTCCCATTTCTTTTATTAGTAATCCTATTAACTCTCTCTGATGTGTTTCTCTTCATAACTCCTCCCTTGAAACATGGTAACTATTTTACTTGTCTCCTCTGCACACTCATATTTATCACTACATAATCTATCAATTCTCATCATCTCCCCAAAGGGGATTGCTGCCAACATATGTGGAGGGAGGCAGCTAGAGGCATGAACATACCTCTCAACCTCTTATAGCAAGAAATCTGGACAAAGCCATAAATAAAAGTGGGACAAAGGCCCAAAAATAGGTACAATTCTTAAATTTTGCTCTTACAAACTTAGAAAGTTGATAGAATAGCAGGTTTTGCATTAGCATGAATTTTCTGAAGGGTATGAAGTTTGAAACTCAAATGTCTGTCATTATTTTCCAACTTCAATCTTTAATGATGTGCCACTAATTTACCAGAAAATCACAATTTTATGAAAAATGGACCAAAAATACGAGGCAAAAACCTGAACATTCTGCAAAAATCTGAACAGTTGTGAGGTATGGGCATGAAAAAAAAAGTTTGGTTGATCAAACTTTCTATGGATGTTAGATTTTATATTCCCATTGCATAATACTTCCACTGTAACATCCAAAAAATTAACTTTAATTCCTGTCTGCACTCCCACAAACTTAATTGCAAACTCGTTATTACTTAAATATTGCACAAATGAGTCAACTTGCTCTTGTCCTCCTTTACAAATAAAAATTAGGTCATCAATAAATCTACAATAATCTAATATGTGTGTTCTGTAAAAAAAACACTTCTATAAATGTGTATATTTTCAACCAAACCCATGAAGAGAGTAGCATACATGGGGGCAAAAGCTGCCCCCATAGCTGTTTCTTGCTTCTGTCTATACAGGACATCATCAAATACAAAAATGGTATTAGTTAAACAGAAAAAAACAAGCTCCTTATTGTATTGAGTATATGGATTGTCTCCTAAAAAGTGATCAATTGCTCTGATTCCTAGATTCTGCTGAATATTGGTATAAAGGCTTACCACATCTAAAACTATAAAATAAACCCCTTTCTCCCATTTTACTTGTTTTATCCTTTCCGTAAAATCAAAAGAGTCTTTAATATAAGAAGGCAGTTTAATCACTGTTTTCAATAAGAAATGATGCAAAAAACAACTCAAATTATTCGTAAAGTAATTTCTTGCTGATACTGTAGGGCGACCTGGTGGAAACTTGCCAGTCTTGTGAATCTTAGGGAAGCAAAAAATTTTGCATCTTACTATTTTTACTTGTAAATTTGTTTTTAGCTTCAGAGGCCTTAAAATAATTTAAGCGTACTCCTTTTTGTATCAAAGCATCAAATTCCTTCTTAGCCTGTTCATAAGTTGACATATATACTCTTGTGTAAGTTTGCTCATTATCTAAATGTTCTTTGCACATTCTTAAATAATCAAAATAATTCATTACTACCAGTTTGCCCCCTTTGTCTGAGGGCTTGAATACTAACTGGGCATTCTCACTTAATTTTTTTAACGTAACCCATTCCTGCTTAGTTAAATTAAATTTCTTACTGCCTCATAAAAAATCCATAGCCTCTTTTTCTAAAACAAGATTCATGGTGTGATAAAACCTTTGTATTGTTTCATTTTTAAAAGGTGGAATAAACACATTGTTACCAGGTACCTGTGTGGTATCCAAAAAACAATATGCATTATTTTCACTTTCCGAATTACAAGAATAAAAGTCCTCCTCACTGGAGGAACTAGTTTCTGTTGTTAAAATTCTAGCATCCATTTTATTAGTAAAATAATCCTTTAAATGCAATTTACGTACTAATTTAAACAAGTCCACTTTTATTTTGTGGACTCTAGGTAACACAGAAGGAACAAATTTCAAGTCTTTGTTCAATACAGAAACTTCAGTTTCATTTAAAATATAATCAGATAAATTAACTACATATGTATCAACAACATGTAACTGATTCAATACTTCCAAATTATGTCCATTTACCCCATTTGGAATGTGAGCCATATCCCTGTCCTTTGTGGTTATCCGACCCATACCATGTGCATTTTTTATAGTTGTTCCTGAGCCCATTGTAATTTTGAAAAGTCCTGTGAAATTGTTCGCCATTTTGTGGATCAGGTAACGCTGGATATCCCTCTCTATCGCATTCTTCTTCATCCATTGATGATACCGCACTCTCCCCAACACATAACTCTGATGCTGTGCAGGAAGAACTTCCTGCCCCGGGCAAATCTCACTTGCTGACGTCGCAGTTGGTTGGTTGTAAAAATAAAATCCCGCTTATGTTCATAATCCCGTAGATCTCTTTGAAGTTTTCACTTCTTCCTATCTATCAGTTCTTTTAAGTAGGAAGACAATCGATCATTGATGTTAGTCAAAAAGGATTCCAAAACTGTATCTGAGGTTTCCTTAACAATATCCTCACATACTTGTTTGGTTTCTTTTATGAGTTTAGCTCTCTTAAGTGAGTCTCTCTCCACTAGTATTGTGACGCATTCTGTACTGCAACGATGGGCTGCCACCACCCATCTATCATGAAATGAACACTCCTGTTCATCCAAAAGATCAAAAGGGGTGGACGGACTCCTCACTGTTCAAGACCCATTGGTGTTATTTTAAGTTCCTGATACCTTTTTAAACTCATCAGATTAAAATGAACTGCAGTCTCTTTATATACTAATTTTTCTATTTTAGTAAACAGTTCTTGGACAGCCGGAAAAGAAGATATTTCTGTAGTCTTACCCACCATAGCGAATGTATTACCAGTACCGTGAACTCTAGTCTCTTCCCATTTCTTTAATGTCTGAAATGATGTGCTGGACATATTATTAACTCCCGCGTTTAGATTTTCCATAGTCTCTGATTGTCTTTGAGCAAGTGGTAAACTCAAATTATTTATGCATTGAGTTGCACGTGCAAAATATATTACATAGGAGAGAGTAAGGGAAGTTTAAGTGACAGAGTTAAAGAACACGTGAGGGATATAAAAATAATAAAGAATTAAAGAACATGTGAGGGATATAAAAAATAATAAAGCCATCAGCCCAGTTGCTGAACACTTCAATACAATTCATCAAGAGAATTGGAAAAGTTTACAAGTCACGGTCTTGGAACAAATTAAAACATATTTTATGAGTGAAGAGTGTATTAAATATTGTTTAAGAAAGAAAGAATCTGTTTTAATTTTGAAATATGATACACTAAAACCCTTGGGGATGAATAAGGAATGCAACTGGAGGAGCTTTATTTAAGGGTATTTGTTCTTTTAAGGATAACAGTTCTATTTAAATATAGTCAATTGATTAATTGCATTATTGTGTGTAATAAATTGGTATATAAGAGGGGTATGCCTGGGCAAAACATGTACTCTGTAAAGGCTATTGTATTAGCCGAGGCACTAGATAAAGTTAACTGTTCTTTTGGAATAAAACTACTTTTTTGGTCAACATAAACATTTTGGTCATCAATTTACTCATATATGTAGAGGTTTTGTGATTCCTGGACTACCTTCACCCACATGTTTACACACTCACAAACTCATTTATACACATTAGTGCACACACACACACACATTTGCCAGGACTGAGATCTATAGGTTCATAGCTTCATATGTGAGTACTATGCAAATTGCTATGGAGGCTTTTCAAGGCTAGCTCATGGGAATACCCTGGCATCATGCCACCTGATGATGCTCCCCAGTGCGTGCACTGAGTATATTCACTGGAGTGATCCCCAGGGTGGGTATTCTATTCCCCATGCACTCTTCCAGATTTATCTTGCAGAGGGCCAGTGATGTGCTCTGCTTGACATGTATGTAACATCTATTCTGTAACATGGCCAGTTTCTGAGTTGTGAACCTGTCCCTCCAGCATGTCCTGTTGATTGTGAGAATGGAGTTGAGGTCTCTGGAGCATGTGGTGTGGACAGATTGGTTTCTTCAGATGTAGCAGTCATGACAGAGTTGGGTCAGACATGGCTGTGTAGGTCAGGCAGAGATCACACCTAAGTAGCCAATATGAGACAGAGATTTGTTGGAGTTACTGGAGTCTGTCCCTATAGGGCAAGTGTGTAAGACCTAGGATTCTCTTTGTGGGGTACTTTTGCAGCCTCTCCTTTTGTTGCAGGTGTCCAGTGGGGTACATTGCAAATGGGCCATTGTACACATTGATTGGCCTACTGAGGGGAGAGTACAGGGATAAACTGTCCTTTTACTTCCTGGATTCAACACCCTTAGTCAGGAGACATGACACATAGAATTTCTGAAGACAGCGGCACTGTGTTGGTCAATAGAGAGCTCACTGTCAAGCTATGTTCCCAGTTCTCTTATAACAACGTCAGTGGTCAGTGGACTACCATCAATGTATTACCTTATGGGAACCATGTTGTATCCAAAGTGGATGGCAGAACATCATCCAGCATTGAGCTAATGTTCAGGGTTCTGACAACAGTCATAGGTCTCAGAGAGGCCTTTGTGAAGGAGGTCAACATCCTGGGGGGTAATGATAGCATCCACCTTGCAGTCATTTGCAAACATTGTCAGTCAGGGTATCTTCACATTGGGCTGGTCCTCAGATGTGTGGATCCTGAACATGAGGGGACACAGGTCCACATCCTATGGGAGTCCACTAGTGACAGGCCAATAGTCTGACATGGTGTCCACTTGTTTAACACTGTGGGTTCTATCTGTGAGCCAGTTTGCAGGCCACCTACTGATATAGGGGTTGATGCCTAGTTGAGTGTGTTTGTATAAGATTCCTGAGTGGGGAGTGGTATCCAATAATTAAATGGGCTACCTATCTTGTTATCTATTGTATATTCCATACTATCACATAGTTATTGCACATGGCACAATACTGATAGGGCTGCAGAGTGTCTACAGCTCCCTCTACAGTGGATGCCAACTGTGAGCCTTGTAATGTGGACACTGCGACTTGTACTGGGTGAGCAACTGAAAAATTAGCAAAACCCACCCCCTAATGGATATCATTCTCACACAAACACAGCAACTCCCCAGACAGGATACCATTCTTGTACACAAACACATTTGCCAGGACTGGTATTAGAACCCCTACCTATCTATTTATTGCTACTACAGTGTTATGTATTTATCACATATGCTACAGAGCTTATAGGGTGAAGGTTACACAAAGGTACTTCTAAGGTGAGGAACATCACCAGCTCTTGTAAAGTATGATGTACTGGGAGAGAGGCCACAAAATAATTTAACCTACACATATTTGCCACAACTGAGGTTAGATTCCCCTACCTAGCCAGTTATTTGTACTATGGTGTTACGCAATTATCGCATGTGCCACAGAGCTTACAGGATTGAGGACTGAATAAGATACTTCTAAGGTGACTGATATCTGCAGGACTGCTAAAGTAGGGCAATGAAAAGTGTAATGGGTGTGACTGGACCCAAAATCTTTGACTTATAAACACTCATTCACGTACACTTGCCAAGGCTGAGATTAGAACTCCTACCTAACTAGTTACTTATACTACAGTGTTACACAGTTATCACATGCACCACAGAGCTTATAGGAGTGAGGGCTAACAAAAGATACTTCTAAGGTGAATGATATCTGCAGGACAGCTAAAGTAGGGCAATTGGAAGTGTACTGGGTGTGACTGGACACAAAATCTTTGACTTATAAACACATGGACACATACACTCTTTTACATTTGCCAGGACTGAAATTAGAACTCCTACCTACCGAGTTACATATATTATAGTGTTGTGCAGTTATCGCATGTGCCACAGAGCTGAGGTCTGCCAAGAGGTGCTTCTATGGTGGCAGACATCTTCAGGATGGCTAATGTAGGGTGATGTGAAGTGCACTTAGTGGGAAAGGCCTGTTAATTCCTAGATCCTACTGACAATTCTCTAAATGCATGAATATGCCCAGTGTGACCTTCTATAGTAAATGCGGGACTCCATTCCAGAGATTGTTGTACTCCAGTCCAGTGTGTTTTGTGCTACAGCCATACCTCTCAACTTGTTAGTGCAGGATATCTGGAGATAGCCTATCAAAATGGGGAGAAAATGGACCATACATAGGGTGATTGTGAGTATTTCTCTTAGTAATGTATGAGTTGCTAGAGTTACAGGATTTGTTGTAGCAGACATCTGACATGTATGATGTGTGACACTGTAATGTATTGTTTCAGTACCTCATGACATTTCTCCTCAGAGAATCACAGTGATTTATCAGAGGAGTACAAAATGGATGATGCATAAACCAATATTATGGGCCAAATGATAGGCATTCTATGCACAGTCCAGCCTTTTAAGCTGTGTGCCTACAACCAATTAACTGCTGAAGCTAAATAAATGGTCCAACACTTTGGCAATATGTTACAATGGGGGAATCTCTGTACATTTCTGTTCCAGCATTGTTTGATTTCCAGTCCAAGGTTGGGTCATATAAGTTAGACAGGATCAGGGTAACAGGCAGACTCCAGATAGATTTGTAGGGGGTAAGATATGTAGGTGGGGGGTCCTGGGTCAGATATGTTGGCCTGTAGCTACCAAAGCATTGCATAGGGATCATCTCATGGGTTTATGGCACTTGGAGGTTCTTGTGAGTGTCGGACTGTTGGACCAGCCTGGAGGTGTATGTGTGTCTCACATATATGTATGCCCCACCTCATTTGGCTTGGCCGCCCACATTTCGGGGTCAGGATGTTGTATAGGTTGACTGATCAGGGAAGGATGTGTTACTCCCCATTGCTGTGGGCCAGGTTTCATTCGGTACAGACATGTCAACATCTTCCTGGTTTAGGACTGCCTGCAATGGGTGCATTCCCATGTTTACACTCCTAGCCATACCTGTCAACTGCACAGAGTTTCACACAATGTCCAGAAACATGAGTCATGTATCTGGTCGGTTACCCAAACAAGTGTGGTTTTCAAGCAAAGGTGTTTTGCAACTCACTCAGGGTTGATGTCAGATATTACTAACAGTTGACATTGCAGTTTCAGACTTCATACCCTTCATACATTCCATACTAATACAATCATTCCATCAACGTTCTAACATTATTAGAGCAATATTTCAAATGTGTCCTCCTTTTTGGACTTTTATCACCCTATTATTCATGGCTTTGTCCTGATTTCTGTCTCTCTGAGGTTGGCAGGTTTGCTCCAAGCAGTTAACAGCATGGCCTTTCTTTGCATTTTGTTGACTGTGTTATGTTGGTGTTATGGACCCCATGACATTCCCTAAAAGGGCACTCTGGGTGAGGCATGGGCCTTTGCCAGAGGCCTGTAGGCCAGGTGTGACAGATGCAGGCCATCTGTAGCAAGGCAGTGCATTCTGATGATCATATGTTCCCAGGCTGCCAGGCAGTGGAACACCTGGGATGGCACCAGTTAGTTGACTGGGTGTTACTGACAATTGCTTTCTGTTCATATTGAGCCATCACTGTGGGTGACAGCTGGATGATGCTTAAGGCTAGGGACATGTTACTGCATTTCTATGGGACTATGAGTGGGGGTGACACATCTGTACACAATACACATTTGCATAGACTGTGCTGATATTTGCTTAACATTTTGGTCCCATTTAGTAGTGTGCCTTATCTTTGAGACTACAGGCATAACAGTATTAACCACAGTTCAGACTGATCTGCCATAAACATTTATAGTTTCAGACTTCTTACCTTTCAGAGCCATACTGCCACTGCCAGACCTGCTGTGATATCACTGTGTAAGTCTGTAAGCGGGAATTTCATGGATGTCACATTGTGGGGGCCTTTGCCAGACATTTCTGTATGGTTTTCCACATCTGATCTGCTGTGTGAGGCTGGAGTTGAGTATGGGACCCCCCCACTTTGACATCCATGCATGTGACCTATGACCCCCCAGTTATTTGGCTCACCACATGTACTGCAGTGGTATTTGTCAACTAGGGAGGTACTGCATAGTGTGGGTAAGCCAGTACTGTGCATACACTTCCTGCTGTCCCACATAGCTGTCAGTTGTCTGCTGCTATCCCAGTAAGCCACCCCATTCCCTTGCATGCTTCCAGCAATACCATAGATATGCTATCAGAACATTCTACTCCATTCATTTATTGTTAAGAAGACTGACTTACCTTGTGTCTTTGAAAGTTGTGAGGATGGTGCTTGATGGTTGACTATGTCTGATGCATGCACTACACTGCCTATATATGGTAAGGTATAGGTGGGGTGATGTTTGGAATCTATTTTACTGTGTGTGTGAGTCAGAGAGAGAGATATCAGTCCCTTGGTCCCTACAGTTTCAATGTATGCGCTATGCATTGCCTCTTTGCCAAGGCCAGAGCATACTGGACATGCCTCCATCTGCCTACAGGGGCAGGCTCTGGATGCTCCTCCTCAAAGTCCCTTTGTGCCTGTGGAGACCTTGTCATTGGTGGGGGGCTGTGTGGTCCTTCCCTGTTTTGTTCCTGCTGCAGCTGTTTCCAAAGGATCATATTGTGTAGCATGACACATACTATGAACATGTGCACATGTGGCTGGAGAGTACTGCAAGGCTCCACCAGATATGTCAAGGCAGCAGAACCATGAATTGAGCATCCCAAATATACACACTCTATAATGATCTTGGTTTGTGCATGTGACTCATTATGGCGTTCTTGTGTGCGTGCATTTTTGATGGGTGTCATCAGCCACAGCTCCAGTGCGTAGCCAGCATCCCCCACCAGATGGCCATATGGGATGTCCTCACTGGCAAATGCCTGGTACAGCTGTGATGAATGCCAGATGTGGGAGTTGTGATAGCTTCCAGGGCTGCCAGCACACGCATTCATCACACATGACCTGGTGGTTGATGGATTGGAAGCCCTTGCAGTTTAGGTAGACCCTACCCTGACCACCAGGTGGTGCTCTGATGTGGATGTGAGTGCAGTCTATGGCATGCAATACCTCCCGGTAGTCATCTATATGGTGGAAGAGATTTATATTGCCAGTCCTCTCCTCACAGGTGCTGGGGAAGTAAATGTGCTCAGCAGCATGTGGTCACATGGCATCCAGGAACTGGTGGAGTATCCTGGATGCAAATGCCTGTGAGACCCCCATGATATCCCCAGTTGGTGTTTGGAAAGTACCTGTAGCTAGTATTCTTAGGGCTACACATACCTTGGTATCCACTGGGATGGGTTTCCCCTCTTTTTAATCTGGGTCTGAGGCGGGGCTGACACAGCTCACTGATTTGCTGAAGTATGGTCCTGTCCACCCTGTAGCACTCTACTATCTCCAGATCATGTAGCCCCTGGTAGGTTACCCTGGGTCTGAACACTCTTCTCCTCCTCCTTGGTCTGAGGAGGTTGTCAGCATTATTCTCCTTACTGCACTCAGCCTCTAGCACATATAGACAGAGCAATGAAACAGCAGCCCCTAACATTTTTTGTTAGTTTTTTCAGTTAAAATTTCCCCATATGTGTACATCTATGGTGCAGAGGTTGTGGGAAAAAACAGACTGAAAGGTGTTTGCACAATTTATAGTGATGTGCTGCAGATGCTGCCTGTGTGATTGGCTAAGTATGATACATTCCACCTGGCAGCTATATTACTTGCATTTACCTGGCTGTATTCTGCTATTTCCCTTTGTTTTATTTTCTTGATCCACTTGGCATTTCCTCCCATTTTAAGGCCCGAGGCATGCCATGCAAATACAGTGCCCAAATGTCAACAGTGCTGCCATTTCCCGTCTTTTTTTTTTTTTTTTTTTTTTTAAGACCTGGTGCGCAATGCGTACACCTGTTTAGGCAAGGTTAACAAGGGTATACAGCCTCGGACACACACCCTTGCTTACATGTACACAGTGCTGCCATTTCCTGTTTTCTTTTTTCTTTTTTTTTTTTTTTGTTTAAGACCCAGTGCATGCCGCACACACCCATTTAGGCAATGTACACAAAGCTATACAGCCTGAGACCCCCCCCCCACTTAGCTGTGCTTAGCCAAGTGCAAATATGGGGCATGGAGCTAACTGCTCCTCCTGCCTACTCGATCGAGTTCTAGCACCTACATGGTTAGGTGCAGTGTGTGGACTTAGAATATTTTGTGATTCAGTAAATTTCCCCTCATTTACATACCCCACTGTCTTAGTCCACAGCTACTGCACTAACATGGGCCCTTTCCCCTTGACAACCACTGTTCCCTGGTATCAATTTGATTATGCATGCCATACACTATAATGGCAAAATGCAGATTTCACTTAAAATTTACTTTTCACTATTGTTTGTTTTTTTTTTTTTTTTTTTTTTTTGGCACCTTCATGCTGGCTTTCCGCTGCCCAATGCTTAAATGGCCAAGATCGGCCAAAAAAAACACTTACATTTTATAAAATGTAAACACTTTTGCATGCCAATGGCCATTGGCATGCCTACAGATTATATTACATGCTTTTATTTGAGCTGTCATGCTTCCATATTGTTATTTTCAGAAATGTGTTCGGTTAGTAACCGAACACATTTCTGCAACTAACATTGTTCTTGCATGAATACCTGCCTATTTGCTGAATCACTAATTCACCTCTTTTACATGGTTTTCACCAGAAAATGAGGTAATTAGTATTCTGCATGGCTTTCTGTGCAAGAAAAGTGTAGGCAGCCTCGTGCATAGCAGTTTTGGAGTTTACTGGATTGCTCGGCTGCCATATTCTGTACAGGAGGGGCTACACTGTTCCTACACAGAATAAGAAGGTTATTGAATCCCGGGGATTGTTTTTTTTTTTTTTAAGAAATGAAGATTAGTGTTTTACTTTTAACTTCCCCATTGAAGGCTACTTTAGTGACAGTGGAAGTTATTTATGTTGATTCTGATGAAGTTCTGATTACTTGCAGAACAAAATCTTATTGTTTCTACCATAATATAAACTCTTTCATTTACTTTTAAATATTTGTATATATGATTATCAAAATATCAACATCATCAGCCCCCCTTACCCATTTTCTACATGGGGTCGGGATATCATATTAACTGTCATCATCTCTCTTGATTCAATGCCACACTCCTGCCTTCTTTGATACTGATGCCTGACTGTCACAGATCTTCTTTCACACAATCCATCCATCTCTTTGCTGGGTGTCATCATTTCTTCTTACCTTCTTCGTGTCTATATCAAATCTTTCAGCAGATTGTCTTCTGCTTTTCTGCATGTGTCTGAAACACTGTAGTCTATTCTCTTTGATTTTGTTCTACAAATGGAGCTACTTTGGCTTCTGTTCTTAAGTTCTCATTTCTTTATATGTCCCACAGTGTGCATCCTACCACCCTTTTCAGGCACTCCATTTCCATCACCTCTACCTTCTTTGTCTGCTCTGCCTTTACTGCCCAGGTTGTCTGTTCTTGTACTCTTGTATGTGATGTTGTGATTGTCTCTTCCAGAAACAAGTGTTGGCTACTATCATGCCATTTTGGAATTGCATCTCCTTCTTCAATACTGTTGTCCCACATATGTGGACCCTAGCAGTTCTCATATCATATTCTGTTTGATCCAGTATGTGCATTCAAGTCATCCATTATCAATACCAATTCTGTCTTGTAAACTTTACTTTTCAGCTTCTTTGAAATTCTTCTGTCATAGACTACGCCTGTGACTCTATGCGAGTTGGCTGAAGCCCCTCTGATTCCAGCTTTGACCTCTTCATTCAGACTTCTCTTCTCCGTAACCACCCCTCCCAGATACTTGAAGTTATTTACATGTTCTACTATCTTCCTTTCTATCTCAATTCTCAGCTTCTTCTGATTTCCCCAATTTGCTGCCTTTATCAATGCCTTATCTGTGCTTAGTTTCATCCCATGTGCCTTCAGTTTTGTATTCCATTCCTCTATCCTTTGCTAAAGTTCTTGCTCAGAGTCTGTCTGCAGTGCCACATTGTCTGCATAAAGCAACTTTGTTGATCTGACCCCCTCCAACCTATTTGCTAATGTAGTCCATCACCAATATGAACAGAAGTGTGAGCTCAGCTCTGAACCCTAGTACACACCCAGTCCCACTGGTAAGCCCTCTGTAAGGGTTTACCTTCATTTGAGCATGTGCTGTTTGTACGATGTTGGAAAGTTGGAAGTACAGCAGCAAAAAACCTGTAAACTCAAAAAAATGTGTTAAATGGCTAACAAGTCAAAGAATTTTGGCATTCAAACACATGGACAATTGTTGAAAATGGTTTTCCATCAAACCATTTTGACATTTGTCCTCAGAAGTGTTCCATAATTCGCTCTTATGTGACACAAAAGCATGATCGCACATACCATGTGTAACAAAATGAAGGTAAACTCTCTGTAAGACCGATCACTGATCATATTTGAGTCATTGGGTCCTTATACATAGGCTACATGAATTCTGGGACTTTAAACCACTACAGTACTGCTCAAATCAGCTGTCTTGGGACCTTGTCATATGGTTCATAGGTTGGTGCTAGGCTATCAGCCCTACGGCCTATACAAGCCTAGCCATAACAATTCCCTGGCTATTTCTTCCCACACTATTTACTTCCCTGGACCCCTGTCTAGCAGGGTGACTGACGTAATCCCTGGGGTGAATTTCCTTTCTCCCATCCAATCGTCAAGGTTCCTTTTGAAGAGGACATGCTTGACATGTATGGGCAATCTGTTCCAGAGTCTGGGCAGTCTCTGGGTCAGGAACTTACCTCTCCAGCATGTTTTGTTTATTGTGATGACAAGGTTTAGATCCCTAGACCGTGTGGCTCTGAGGGATTGGGGTTTCTTTAAGTGTAGCATGTCCAACAGCTCTGGGTTTGACATGGCCTTGTATGTTAAGCAGAGATCGCCTCTGAGTAGGCGATATGCGACAGAGTATAGCTGGAGTTTTTTAAGGTGGTCAGCATAGGGCATCTGCTTTAGGCCTGTGATTCTTTTAGTGAGGTATTTCTGCAGCCTTTCCAGTTGTTGCAGATGTCTCGAGAGGTACATACCAAATGGGGCGTTGTATTCTATAATGGGTCTAATGAGGGATGAGTACAGTGGGACAATGACCTTCTTTTTTCTGGATGAAAAGCCCTTAGTGATGAGGTGTGCCACATAGAAGTATTTCCTGACTGTTGTGGCGATGTGGTTATCGAAAGGGAGACCACTGTCCACCTGTGTCCCTAAGTCTCTTATCACACTTTCAGTGTTTAATGTACTGTCACCTATATGGTAATTCACGGGTACATGTTTTTTTCCCAAAGGGAATAACTATACATTTCCTGGCATTGAGCTTGAGCCCATGGCTCTGGCACCAAGCATCTGTTTCTGTAAGGCCCTTTTGTAGAGTATCCACATCATTTGGGGATTCAATAATGGCTCCTAGTTTGCAGTCATCTGCAAACGTTGTTAGCCAGAGTCCCTTAGTGTTGGCCTGTACTTCAGAGAAGTACATGCCAAACAAGAGCGGTCCCAGGACTGAACCCTGAGGTACTCCACTTGTCACTTGTCTGGAGCTGGATTTGGAGTCGGCTACTTTTACAGTGTGGGTTCTATCAGTAAACCAGTTAGCAACCCATTGGGTGATGTAGGGATTAATGCCCAGCTTAGTAGGTTTATCTATGATTCCAGAGTGGGGGATGGTGTCAAAGGCCTTGTCAAGGTCTAGATAGGCTGTGTGAACCACCTTACCCTTGTCCATGGCTCTGGAGACTGATTCAAAGAAGTCAGTCAGGTTCAGGAGACAAGATTGGCCCTTCACGAACCCAAACTGGGTGGGGTCCAGGGTTTGAAGGTTGCCAATGTCTTTGTTTATAAGTTCCATGATAATACACTCCATGGCCGTGCAGATAAGGTTCGTCAGACTGATGGGACGGTAGTTTCTGGGATCCAAGGTGGATCCCACCTTGTGGAGTGGGATAACTGTAGCTCTGCGCCACTCAGTGGGCATGAAACCTGAAATGAGGCTATGATTAAACATGACACTTAGGTGAGGTGCCAGTTCATATTGTAGTTCATGTAGTGCACAGCCCGAGATGTGATCTGGTCCCATAGATGCTGTATTCTTAGCTTTGGAAAGTACGTTTTTTACCTGTGTGACCATTATTACCAAAATTTGGCAATCCTCCGCTATTGAGATGGGCCATTTAAGGGGTGAGAGGGGGGTGAAGTTGGCACTGAATCGATCTGCCAGGATATTGGCAATATCCTGGGATCAGTATATTTAATGCCATTCTGTTTTAGCTCAGAGCAGATCTGAGCATTGCCATTTAGATTCTTGAGATAGTTATAGAATGCTTTGTGGATGTCTTTGGAATCTTTGACAACTTTATTTTTGTAACTAGCTTTGGAGGATTGTATGAGGGATCTCAGCTTCTTACTGAGGCTGATAAGGGAGTTTTTTGCATCTGAGGATTTTCCTCGTTTCTGCAACAGTTTCTTCCTTTTGTTGTAAAGTTTGTTTATGGCAGGGGACCACCAGATTGGCTTCCTTTTTTTGGATGAGAGCATCTTGGTTCTATTTGGGATGGCTCGTACAGTGCCTTAGTATAGGATTCAGCAGTTGAACTTTCAGTTCCTGCCTGCATGGCTGTCATGAAGTTTGTCACTTCTGACTTGAATAGCATGAAGTTGGCTTTGGGAAGTTTTTTATGGAGTTTTCCTTACTGGGAGGTGGGGGTGGGATGTGGATGTTAAGGGTGATCTGCTTATGGTCAGACCTGACTAACGAGGGGGTGACTATAGGTGTGGAGCATCAATTTCCCATGTTGGTAATGACCAGATCTAGGATATTGGAGCCCCTGGTGGGACTATGAATTAGTTGATCCAGGGCATTGGAATTTATGAATTCCAAGGACGCATGAAAGCGCTAACCAGTAAAAGTTTTTTATTCTCCATTCGGTCTGCAGTTGGTACCTTTTTTCGTTTTACTTCGTGTTAGTACACGAGTAGTTTTCCCAGTTAATGGAAGGGTAGTTAAAATCACCCAGTATTAGGGTGTTTGGTTCTATCTTAATATTTTCCAGTATGTTTAGAAAGGTGTAATGAGAATCTTGGGGCATGGTGGAGGATCTATAGCAAGCTACAATTTGGATTGCAGTCTTACCTAGTGTTAGTTGTACCTAGAGAATTTCAGACGCATTGTGTTGGGCAACTAGCCTGGTGGTGTGAATATCCTTGGTGAAGATTGACACTCTTCCACCTTTAGTGTTTCAGTCCTGGTTTTGTGGCCAAAAAGTGTGGTAAGAGTTGTGGCCTGGTATTGCAGGGGTGCTCTCTGGAATCTTGAACCAGGTCTCAGTTACTGCACAGATATCGATGTTCTCCATTTTTAGGAGTGCCTTGAGAGAGTGCATTTTGAGGTTTAGACTTCTAGCAATGAGTAGCATTACCTTCAGATTTTGCATGCTTGTACCTGTTACGGTAGTGGTTTTGTCCTTTGAACTTTGCCTAAAAAAGGCACTATGGGGGTGGCAAGAGCCTTAGCCAGTAACCTGAATCCCAGGGGTGACAGGTGCAGATCATCTCTGGCAAAGCATCATGGTCTGTCAATCATGTCATCCCAGGCAGACAGATACTGGATCCCCTTTGAATGACCCCAGAAGCTTAACCAATTGTTGAAGTCAATCATTTTGTCCTTATATTGTGGTATCATTCTGGGCAAAGGCAGGATGCTACTCAGGGTTAGGGTCATACCTGCCTGGGCCACATGATCCGAGAGCTCTTCCATGTCTCTTTTCATGTAGTCCAGGGAGGTGCATCTCAAGTCATTCACTCCAACATGGGCAATGACAGAGTCATATTTGTACTTGTTGCGGAGTGACTTGAGTGCATGCATTATGTGGTGGATCCTGGCACCCGGCAGGCAGCTGACTGTAATTTTCTCCTTGTTCAACCTGGTGAGTGGGACATCAGTGTGCCAGACTATAGAGTCACCTATGACTAAAGTGTTAGGCATGTTGTCTTGCCTTAGGGGCTGTTGCTGGGTGGCACACTGGTGTTGTGAGCTATGTGACACTTTGGTTCTGATTGGTGTTTCTTTGCATTTTAGCTTCAGAGGTCCTTGCTGCTTGACAGGTTACAGTTAAGGGCCACTGCATATGTGGATTTAGTGTTGCTATATGCTTTCTTTAAGTCTAGGAATGACCATTTGGACTCTTTCCTCATCTCTGGCTTCTTCTCAACTGTCTCACTGCAAACATTGGGTCAGTTGAACTGCATCCTGATCTGAATTTGAACTGGTTAACTCCCATCTTACTTTCTACTACTCTGCATATCCATTTATCAATCACCCTCTCCACAACTTTCATGCAATGTGATAGGAGTTTGCTGTGACCTCATCTGAGCCTGCTGCATTCCCTGACTATTTTCCTTAGTGCTATTCTTACGTCTTCTAGGGTGGGCTCCTCTTCTTCTCTCATCACAGGTTGTTTCTATGGCAGTACAGCTTTTGTGGGGGTTTTCTTCACTCAAAAGCTGCTGGAAATACTCCTTCCAAATGGTTTTGGTATCCTGTGGAATGGTGAGCAGATTGTTGAAGGGCAGATAAAGGGTGTCTGACTATCTTCTTTATCTTTCTTTGTCTTGCAACCTGATATAGTTTCTTTGTGTCAACTACTGAGTCACTTTCCAGAAGTTGGTAGAGTGCCTCCAATGCCCTATTCTTTGCTATTACAACTCTTTTCTTAGCTTCTTTGTTAGCCAACCAGAATTCCTTCCTAGCCTGGTCAGCCTTTTCTATCTCCCACTCTTCCTGCACTCCTTCTTTCTTTTAATGACTTCCTGGATTTCTGCGTTCCACCACCAGCTTTCCTTATGTTCCTTATTTCCATACCTGGCTCAGCCCTATATCTATTCTATAGCCCTCACACATGCTCTTTTGAGGCATTGCCATTCTTCTTCAACTCCATCTATTTCCTTATTTTTTGGGGTGCTAGAGCCCTGAGTAATTCCTTGAACTGTTGTGTTTTCTCTCCAGTCATCTTCCAGGCCTTCAGCCTGGTCTCTGTTGACCTGAGAGCCTTCTCTGACTACTGCTTGCAGCTGATTGTTACAACCAGTGGTTTGTGCTGTGGGCCAACTGTTTCACTGGGGATAACTTTACAATCATTGATTCTACCCAAGAGTCCTTTCCTTACTAGGAGGAAGTTCACTTGAGTTGCATGTTGGCCACTCTTGTATGTGTTGTGATTATCTCTTCCAGAAACAAGTGTTGGCTACTATCATGCCATTTTTGAATTGCATCTCCTTCATCAATCCTGTTGCCCCACATATGTGGACCCAGGCAGTCCTTATATCATATTCTGTCTGATCCAGTATGTGCATTCAAGTCATCTATTATCAATATCAGTTCCTGTTGTCCTGCTTTATAGCTTCCGCAACTCCTGTCTGAATGCACTATTTTCTTCTTATCACAACTCTGCTGTGGAACCCTCTCATTACAATGGAGTCTATTTGTCATAAGTCTGACACTAATTATGATGATATCCCTCACTGATTTCTGAAGCCTCTGTCTCACCACAATTGCCACACCATTTCTAGCTAGCCTGCTCCCCCCTCCACACTTCTGTCTTGTCCCTTGGATACATAAGATGTCCAGCTTTCTCTGTAGCCAGTATGGGCACATACACCTCTCCCACTGTTACCATGGGCACCTGGTGTAGGTCAGAACAGGCCAGGCCGTTAAGCCACTTATCATCGGTAACTACCCATACCCATTTTGGGGACATTAGTTACCATGGCCGATTCACCTAGAGCCATATTTTACACCACTGAGTGTCTAGCCCTGCCATAGCATGTAGTCTGTGATCTGTGTTTTCCTATCTTGAGGATAATGTAAAACACAGTAGATGCTCAAAGCAGTTGGTCTGTCAACTCTTCCCAATATAGGACACCCTGAAGAGTCTATTTTGCTGCCGTAGCTCCATTCATTGGATAGTTTGAAATGGAAACACTCAGTATTTTTTTGGAAGAGAAAGGAACCGGAACCGGCCTAGTGTTTGTGGAGGCTGTGTGTCTGAGCACATATTCAGGGACATCTTGGTTTAGCTAAAGCCATCAGGCATTTCAGTGAGAGAGAATTGTTTGAGGTCATTGGCTGACTGAGGTCACCTGGACTACAGCTTAGACTAAGCACCTCATTGGTTCTTCTGAGATTTCGTTTTTAAAAGCTGTCTCAGGTTTCAACTTTCTGTTACCTAAGAAGTTCAGTTGTGAGTGTTCTGCCATTTCACACTGAGCTGATCGAAGGAAGTACACTGAGGAAACTCGGAGCTATAATATATAACATTAAGTATCCTGTTTTTTGTTTATTTCGTTCTTTATTTCTTTGTTATTTATAGCACTTTGTGTACTGTGTATTTTTCTAGCTAGTTTTGCTGTGTGTGAGGTATTAACTGGAAATTGTCCACTTTTATTAAGCATCTGTTGCGTTGTTTGTTTCTGATAACTTGTTGCAGTTAAACTCTTTTTTTAGAGGCTCCTTTAGCTGTTTAAAACTTTCATTTAAAGGCTCACTGCTGCTTTTCAGCTGTGAGAAACATTTCTGCAGTTTGTTCTAAGTAGTGGGGATATTTGTAGCATTTCCATATTCAGGCTTGTATTTGGGCCTAGTGTTTGTGGAGGCAGTGTGTCTGAGCACATATTCAGGGACATCTTGGTTTAGCTAAAGCCATCAGGCATTTCAGTGAGGGAGAATTGTTTGAGGCCATTGGCTGACTGAGGTCACCTGGACTACAGCTTAGACTAAGCACTTCATTGGTTCTTTTGAGATTTCTTTCTTAAAAGCTGTCTCAGGTTTCAACTTTCTGTTACCTAAGAAGTTCAGTTGTGAGTGTTCTGCCATTTCACACTGAGCTGATCGAAGGAAGGTCACTGCGGAAACTCGGAGCTATAATGTATAACATTAAGTATCCTGTTTTTTGTTTATTCTGTTCTTTATTTCTTTGTTATTTATAGCACTTTATGTACTTTGTATTTTTCTAGCTAGTTTCACTGTGTGTGAGGTATAACTGGAAATTGTCCACTTGTATTAAGCATCTGTTGTGTTGTTTGTTTCTGATAACTTGTTGCAGTTAAACTCTTTTTTCTAGAGGCTCATTTAGCTGTTTAAAACTTTCATTTAAAGGCTCACTGCTGCTTTTCAGCTGTGAGAAACATTTCTGCAGTTTGTTTCCCACCCTCCCTCCCTGTTGGTATAGTGTTTTTATAGTTGGTGGCTTTGCAGTTGCCCACCCCTAGTGTAAATTTGATCTGGGACCCTCCTCCTAGTCTAGTGTCATTACCTCATTCTACCCAGTACAGGGAGAACATTTGTGAAGGCCAATCAGCTTAGTTTCTGCTACTCCTTTCTCTCTTTCCTTTCTCTCTTTCCACCTAAAAAAAATATTAAAATTACTCAATTGTATTTATTACTGCTTGGTGTAACTAATTCTAAGCCTTTTAGTTTAAGCACTTGGGTTTCAGACCAGTTGTTTTACATTAAGAAGGTTTGTGGTCTGCTCTGTAGTAGCAGAACAGGTAGCTTACATCCTTCTAAGTTGGGAACTGCTGATTGAGGGCTCAGTGTCTGTTATTCTAAAAGTGTATTAATTCTGGTTTAAGCACTTGGGCTTCAGGCCAGTTATTTTACATTAAGAAGGTTCATGGTCTGCACTCTTGTGGGAGGAGAGCCTGGACTCTGCCCTTCTGAGCTGGGAATTTCTGGTTTATGCTTATAGTGCCTGCATATTTGAACTGTTTCTTACTGAAATTGGTACACCTTGTTTGCTGTAGCATAGACTACATCCAGGCCTGCTGAATCTAGCTTTGTTTGTATGCTTGTTGTTTGTTTGCTTGTTATTTCCCTGAAACACTAATTCCACCTAAAACGTGGCTTTTCAGCAATTCTGTGGATCCCTAGTGATATCTGCATTGCTTACTGTACTTATGTTCTTGTTTCACTTGAAAGAAAGTTACTGTTTGTCATTTTTGCATTTAAGTTACCTGTAACACATTGCATTTAAGTTACCTGGCACTTGCTCACTAAAGCAATTATATAAGTCAGCACTAAAAAATTAAAAGCACTACACCCTCACAAACTCCCCTTGAGTACCTTGTTCCACAATGGCCCTTTTTTTCAATTATAAAGGAATTCCCAATACTATTCTAGCATATCCAAAGGTCAGTTATCAATCTCCTCTCCGGTCCAGTTGGAGAATCTGGGAATCTTGAGGCAATGTTACAACTGCCTCATGTACACAGACAACCCTCTCCTCCTCCCAACAAATTCCAACACATGTGAGAGATGCAACCATATAGCCAAACTGGAGGCTAAGCTCTCTCAACTCAGTACTGGTGTAACCAGTCAGGAGGAGAAGGAAGCCACACTCACTACAATTCCAGTCTCACATAGACCTACCACGACAGCAAACCAAACACATAAACACAGAAAAACATACTCGGAGGCTATAAATACAAATCTGCCCAAGCAGCAGAGACCTCCAAAGCAGACACAAAAGCAACCGCTACCCCAAAACAAAACACGTGCAACACATAGCTCACAAAGCCAGTGTGCCGAACAGTCACAGCCCTTAAGGCTAAACAACACACCTGACACACTTGTAATAGGTGACTCTATCGTCAGACACACTGACGTCCCGCTCACCAGGCTGAACAAGGAGAAGGTCACGGTGAGCTGCCTGTCGGACGCTAGGATCTGCCACATAACACAAGCACTCAAGTCACTCCAAGGCAAGTACAAATATGTCTCTGTCATTGTCCATGCTGGTGTGAATGACCTGAGATGTACCTCCCTGGACTACATGAAAAGAAACATAGAGGAGCTCTCTGAGCATGTAGCCCAGGCCGGTATGACCCTGACCTTGAGTAGCATCTTACCCTCACCAAGAATGATGCCACAATATGAAGACAAGATGATCAATTCAACAATTGGCTTAAGTATTGGTGTCATTCAAAGGGGATCCACTGCCTGTCAGCCTGAGATGACATGCTCGACAAGCCACAATGCTTTGCTAGGGACGGCTTGGACCTGTCACCCCTGGGATTTTGGAAATTGGCAAAGGCTCTTGTTACCCCCATAGTGCCTTTTTTAGGCAAGGCTAAAAAGACAAACCCACCTCCATAGGTATCACAAGGGATAAGAAACTAAGAGTAATGCTACTCAATGCCAGAAGTCTAAACCTCAAGATGCATGCACTCGAAACTCCCCTTAGCATGGAGAACTTCCATATCTGTGCAGTAACAGAAACCTGGTTCAAGGCTCCCGAGAGCACCCCAGCATTACCAGGTTATAGCTCATACCATGCTTTTCGGCCCCAAAACTTGGACCAAACCACAAAAGGAGGGGGAGTATCAATATTCGTCAAAGATATCCACACCTCCAGGTTGGTGACACAGCACGAAGCATCAGAGACTATCCATGTGCAACTAACAGTGGGTAAAACTGCCTTCCAGTTTATAGCCTACTACAGACCACCCTCCCTAACCCAGGAACCCTACTCGGCCTTCCTGAGAACACTGGAAAATATGAAGGTCTCTCCAAACACCATTACATTGGGCGACTTCAACTACCCAAACATAGACTGGGAGCATTACTCTAGCTCCAACACCCTAGCCCAAATGTTCCTAGAATTTATAAACTCAAATGCTATGGAACAACTTGTTACCACTCCCACAAGAGGGGAAAACATACTGGACCTGATCATCACCAAGATGGGGACTCTATGCTCCAGACCAGAAGTGTATCACTCACTGGTAAGATCAGACCATAAACTAATCTCACTGGATATTCACATCCCGACCCCAACCCCTGCCCAGAAAACCACAGTGAAAAACTTCTCTAAAGCAAATTTCCCACTCCTCAGAACCGAGGAGGAATCCTTCAAAGCCTCCAGGCCTGTGAAAAATACGGCCCAGACCGCAGAATCCTTTATAAATGCATTCTATGAACACCTTCAGGAATGCATGAATCATGCAATCCCAAATAAAACCAAGACCCAATCCTCCAAAGGCAGACATCCTGTCTGGTGGACCCCAGCCATAAACAAACTATACAATAGAAGGAGGAAGCTACTACATGATAGAGCAAAATCCCAAAAAGGGAAGGCATCTCTGACCAGTATTAGCAAAAAACTACGGGCACTCATAAAATCGTCTAAGGCCAGCTTCGAGATATAAATTGCACAGGACACTAAGGGTAATCACAAGGCTTTATTTAGTTATGTTAGGAACCTGGGTGGGAATTCCCAGATATGCTCAGAATTAGTCCAAAATGACAAAAAATACACTGAACCCACAGACACTGCCAACATACTAGCTGACAGGTTCAGAGAAAACTTCTCCCCCCCTCCCCACCAAAAGGGCAAATATCTATCCCAGCAGAGTGCTGTCCCCTGACATCTCAGATGCTCAGGTAAGAGCCGCCCTCTCCAAAGCAAAAAACACAGCATCAATGGGACCAGACGGTGTCCCGGGCTGCGTCCTACATGAACTCCAAGAAGAGCTAAATCCAAACATAAAACTACTGTTTAATCTCAGCCTTACTACAGGATATGTACCCAAAGAGGGGCGTACAGCAACAGTGGTCCCTCTCCACAAAGGTGGTGCCTCAACGGATCCTTTAAACTATCACCCCATAAGCCTGACTAGCTTGGTCTGCAAAGCTATGGAAAGGATCATCATGGACCTCTTAAATAAAGATATTGGGGACCTGCAGACACTGGATCCTACCCAGTTCAGCTTTGTTAAGGGCAGATCCTGCCTCTTAAAACTGGCCGATTTCTTTGAAACAGTCACCAAGGCCATTGACAAGGGGAAGGTGGTCCACACAGCCTACCTGGACCTCTCAAAAGCCTTCGATACAATACCCCACTCGGGCATTATAGATAAGCTCACCAGCTTAAATATAAACCCCTATGTCACTAGATGGGTTGCAAACTGGCTCAAGAACAGAACCCACATGGTTAGAATTGCTGGAGCCATGTCAGACTCCAAACCAGTTACAAGTGGCGTCCCACAAGGCTCAGTCCTGGGACCTCTCTTGTTCGGTATATATTTCTTGGAGGTACAGGCCAACATGGAAGGACTGTGGCTGATCAAGTTCGCAGATGACTGCAAACTTTGCGCCATAATCGACTCTCCAGCTGGCACAAGCATCCTCCAAAAGGGCCTCATAGAAACAGACAAGTGGTGCCAGAGCCATGGCCTCAAGCTAAATGCCAAAAAGTGTATAGTCATCCCCTTTGGCAAAAACAAAGTGCCCACAAATTACCACATAGGTGGTACTCCATTAAGTACAGAAGAAGTAATTAGGGACCTGGGGACCCAAGTTGATAGCAACCTCTCATTTGACAACCACGTGGCCAAAGTGGTTAGAAAAACATTTTATATAGCCCACCTAATCATGAAGGGATTCACATATAGATCAGGGGAGGTCATTGTGCCTCTTTACTCATCCCTCATGAGGCCCATAATTGAGTATAATGCCCCTTTTGGGATGTACCTTACCAGACACCTGCAGCAACTGGAAAGACCCCAAAAGTACCTCACCAAGAGGATCAAAGGGCTCAAACAGGTGCCATATATTGCCCGGTTAAAGAAACTCCAGCTCTACTCAGTGGCATACCACCTGTTCAGAGGCGATCTGTGCCTGACGTATAAAGCCATGTCCAACCTGGAATTAATGGACATGTTGCACCTCAAAAAATCCAAATCCCATCGAGCTACGCGCTCAAGAGACTTAAACCTCAGCACTGAAATAAATAGGACATGCTGGAGGGACAGATTCATAACCCAGAGGCTCCCTTCACTCTGAAATAAAATCCCAGTCCAGGTTAGGTAGAGTCCCTCACTGACTCTCTTCAAAAGGAATCTTGATGAGTGGATGGGAGATCGTAGGTTTACCCCGGGTATCACTTCTGTGTCACTGTTAGACAGAGGTACAGTATGCTATCCTCGAAAAAGGGCATAGCAAAATTAATTTAAAATGGGTGGTGAAAGCCAAACACACTCTGGCTAGGCTTATAAATGCCCTAGGACAGATAGCCTAGTATGAACCTATGAACCTATAAACAGAGAACATGCAAACTTTAAACAGGCATTGGTCAGAGGTCAGGATTGAACCTTGTACATTGAGATTGGGAGGGGAAGCCCTTAAACTTTATGCCAACTGGTCACCTATAAAATAATAGGCCAATAAAGTGTGCTTGCTTCAACCTTATTGTTTTGAACTCCATTCATTGTATATGTTCTTATTTGTAGACAATAGTTCTAATTCTCACATTGAAAACAGACTAGATGAGTAACAGTAAACTTGTCTTCCTTTTAAACTCACATTTATTGTAAATGCATCTGTTGATCCAGTAAACTGTAACAAACATGCTAGCATTCATTATCAAATTAGCATATAGAGAAGAACTAGTCAGCGAGTATCTGAGGTATGCAGAAATTCAAACATCAAATGTGTAATGCGGTTTTCTGAATGACTTGTGACATCATACAGAATTCAGCCCAGAGGAAATCTCTGGAGAAGTGACAGATTCACAGTAGACAAATGAAGGCCATGGAAATCAAATGCTGCACTACAGGAAGCAGCTCATTAGCAGCTTCTAGCCTAACGTACCTGCATTTAGTACCATACAAAGTGTTGTAGCCCAACACAGTGTATTTCACACCCATATGCCTGCAAAACATTAAATAAAAATGCAGTCACAGTTAATATTCTAAAATTAAACTCTAGACTTCATGTTGTCCAGTTTATTTCCTGAAAAATAATAAACACACTGTCAGCAGTCAACAAAATGAGGAAACCAAAGATGGTAACAAAATAACATGGCTCATATGATGAAGCTTCTGTTAGCTATAATTGATTCCTTCCTTTATACCATAACAAATCTGGTTTGCATAGCACAGACACACACACACACACACACACACACACACACACACACACACACACACACACAAACATGCAGACACACATAAACACACAGATGAGACCGTCACTTACAGACCCTTGTATATCTGCATGGATTCAGATGTTTGTGATAAAATGAATACATAAATGCATAAATAGTGACTGAGACATGCATTTCATCTCACTGTTGTGAGAATAAAACAGAGTATCCCATTACACCCATCCTCATGCACTCCCTATCTCTTAGCTCAAGAATCAAAGACCTAAAAATTAGGAACAGATTTTAAATCTTTATCTTATACATTTAGAAAGTTACTTTATACCCATTTTCTAAAAATCTGATACTCACATCCCTATTATTATTTAGTTAATGCCATTTACAACAATTTGGAAGAAAGCCTCACATTTTACAAAGAACAGAAGAAAAATAATTCTCATCAATCAATTTTTTCACTGAAAAATTTTGGACAAAGCCAAAGATGATGGTGATGGTGGGTCGGTCCAATGGAGACGAATTTTAAGAACATTTTTAATGTAATTTTTAACCAGATAAACCCTCTGGATAAAATGCTTCTTTTCAGGGTGTCCCAGGAATAATGTCTAAGTGACTTAATCATACTCACACATTAGACAATTAAAGCTAGGAGGATTGAATCCCTATAAGTTTGACAACAAGAAGTATTTTTAACAGCTCAGAGGCTAAGTGCTTAAGCTAACTGGATGGCACAGTGGTAGCATTGTCATCCCACAGCAAGAAGTTCTCTGGTTTGATTCCCACCTGGGGTGCCTTCTGTGCAGAGTCTGGAGTTTGCATGTCTTCCCTCTGCTCATGTGGGTTTCCTCCCACATCACAAAGACATGCATCTGAAGTGTTTCTCCCTGGGCCTCTGCTGAAAATTGACTTTGTTCCAAGTCGGACTTTCCATTAAACAAACTGCAATTCACTTAAAATTTTGACAGAACAATGATGGTCATTGCATGTGTAACGACCGTGCCCTGGCCCAACAATCAAGGAGCATCAATCCTTACCACTAACACCAGAGAAATTGTATCCTAGAAGAGAGGAAAGGATAGCTAATACACACAGTAAAGTACAATTTCCCTTAAGTGCACACAGAGATCACAGTCAGTCTGGGGCTGGTTGCTCCTTTGTTCGCCAGGTCCCCAATAAGACTCTCCACTAGCACAGCTATAATGTCCAGGTCTCAGCCTAACTGGGCAAGCTAAAACCTCCAGTATCCTCTCTGTCCAACCAGTGCTTCATGTCCCTGCCCAAGTAGCTGACACAAAACACACACACTTTGAGATAAATATTTATACCACTTCACAGACAGTCCTGGGAAAGGCTGATACAGATTCTCCAGCTCTGCCCCTTTACCCAGACTATACAGTAGTAATTACTGCCACCACCCAGTTAATAACATCAGCTACTAAAAGGCCCTTAAAAGGGTGTCCAATTATTAACGTGCAAAATTATTATCCAATGGTAATGTGACTATACAGTCTAAGGCTTATTAAAGTGGCTTATTACAATAAACTCTGTAAATATGCAATGCACTCTAGAGCTTATCTCTACACAAATCAACCACAGGTAGAAGGTTTTAAAAATATTTAATAATAAATAATTAAAACACAAGACAAAACTACTACACCACAGAGATATCTAAGAGTTCAGGGATCACACAGAAACTTAAAATAATACAGTAGGACAGGTCTGATTTAAAAAAAAAAATACCTAATTAATCTTTACTAGCTTTAACTATTCCTACAAGAAATCACAGTGCTAGAAACTTACATGTGAGCAGAGTGCTGATAAGTTGGATATCCAAGATCAAAATGTTCTCAGTCTCTTGTGAGGAAATAGTATTTAAACATTACTAATAAACATGTCTCTAAGGCCCTACCAGATTACATCATTTTTGACACTTAGGTTTTCCCAGTATTCATACTGCATCATCTTAACACCTGGTCTGAGACTTACAACAATCGAAGATATTTCATATGTGTATTCTAACAGAAACTAGAGCAATAAAGCACATTCCACATAAAGTCTGGTCATAAACTTTAGCCTCAAAACAATGGGCATGAAACCTTCATCCAGATGCACTGGAGCCGAATTCTAATATGAAAGGGTTACAACATGCTTCACTGGTCCAGTAGAGTGCAATGTTGTCACATATTTTGCAGATCCACATTTCACACTATTCTTTTACACTCAAGAAAATATGCCTGTATTTTACATTTATTTACAAATGCCAGAATTATATATCAAATTCTATTTGACTAGGCTGGCAGCCTTCACCCATCTCTCCCCAATTGTCACATCTCTTCCCCCCCGGGGAACTCAAACAAGTTTTTCAATTGCCCCTTGAGAAACATTGCTTGAGAGTGTCAGGTCTATCTGGGTGTACCTCACCCCATTCCCTGTCTTGAGAACCCATCTGCATTGGCATTGCTACTCCCACTGTGGTGCTGCACTGACATATCACATGCTTGCAACCCCAGACTCAATCTTAGCAACTTGGCAGTTTGCTGACTGGCTCTATTTAACCATGTTAGAGGGTTGTGATCCGTCATCACAGTGAATTTTCCTCCATACAGATAAGGCTGAAGTTTTTGTAGTGCCCAAACTATGGCTAGACATTCCTTTTCTACCACTACATAGCATTCCTCCCTGGGTTGGAGCCTACGACTGAGATAAACCACTGGGTGCTCTTCTTCCTCTGAAGAAATCTGGCTAAGTACAGCCCCCACCCCATAGTTTGAAGCATCCACCTGCACAACAAAGTCTTTGCTGTAGTCTGGACTGGCTAACGCAGAGGGTCCTCCCAAAGCTTCCTTAAGCTTCTGAAATGCCTGCTCACATGCTGGGGTCCACACTACCTTATCTGGCCTGTTCTTCCTTGTCAGGTCTGGGAGGGGAACAGCTATGGAACTATAATTGGGAATGAACTTTCTGTAGTACCCTGCTGTCCCCAAGAATGCCCTCACCTGCTTTTTGGTAACAGGTGCAGGCCATGCCTGAATGGCTTCCACTTTGCCAGGTTCTAGCCTTATCTTACCAACCCCCACTCTATGTCCTTGGTAGGAGACCTCTGCCATACCCACCTGACATTTTCTTGGCTTAATGGTCAGCCCTGTCCTCTGTAGTCTGCCCAGCACCTCCCTGACATGCTGAAGGTACTCTTGCCAGGAATGGCTGTAGATAGCAATATCATCCATGTAAGGAAGGGCAAACCCTCTTGCTCCTGCTAAGACATGATCTACCAGCCTCTGGAAAGTTGCTGGGGCATTCGTCATCCCAAAGGGCAGCTTTGTGAACTCATACAAGCCAAAAGGAGTCACAAAGGCTGACTTCTGTCCAGCACTGGGAGTCAAGGGCATATGCCAGTAACCTTTGGTAAGATCAATGGTTGTAAGATACTTAGCCCCACCCAGCTGCTGTAGGGCCTCATCTGTCCTAGGCATGGGGTAAGCATCTGCTTCTGTGTGACTATTTAATTTCCTGTAATCCACATGGAACCTGGTGCTGCCATCCTACTTTGGCACCAACACCACTGGTGAGGCCCAGGGACTGTTGGACTCTTGAATAACCTCTAGTTCCAACATTTTCTGTACCTTCTCCCTCAGAGTCTGTTTGACTCTCTCAGGTACCCTATAAGGGGTCTGCTTGATAGGCCTTTGGGGTCCTGTATCCACCTGGTGTTGCACCAGGTGGGTGCTCCCTGGTTTTCCGGTGAACATGTCCCCAAACCCCTGCAACACTGCTCAGATTTCTTGAACCTGGGTAGGAGATAGCTGCTGGGACACCGAAGTGTCAGCCTAAGCCTCACTGAGGAGATCAGTCACAAGATCTCTCTCAGACTCTTCCTGCAATCCACTGCAAATGCTCAGCACAAGGGCCTCCCTATCATGGTAAGGTTTCATTATGTTAACATGGTACAATTTGTGCCCCTGCCATCTGCCTAGCACTTCCACCATGTAGTTAACATCACTTACCTTTCTTACCACCTTGTAGGGTCTCTCCCAAGCTGCTTGCAACTTGTTGTGTCTGACAGGAATGAGAACCATCACCTGCTGCCCTACAGCATACTCTCTAGCTCGAGCATTCCTGTCATACCACACCTTTTTCTGTTGTTTGGCTTCTGCCAGGTTCTCCTGGGCCAGGCCCATGAGTTCCCTGAGCCTTGTCCTGAGGTTCAGGATATATGCCACAACAAACCCCTTGTGAGACTCACACTCACCTTCCCACTCATCTCAAATTAAATCTAGAGATCTCCTCACCCTATGCCCATACAGCAACTCAAAGAGTGAAAAACCTGTGGATTCCTGGGGAACCTCTCTGTAAGCAAACAGATGGGGCAAATATTTGTCCCACTTCCTCTTAAATTGATCTGCAGATGTCTGTAGCATGGACTTGATTGTAGAGTTTAACCTCTCAACAAGACCATTAGTCTGGGGATGGTTGGGGGTTGTCTTCATGTGCTTCACCCCACAGAGCACAGGACTTCCACAGACAAGCCAGCAGGTCTGACATAAAACTGGCACCTCTGTCAGACAGTATTTTCTTTGGAAAACCTACCCTGCTGAAAATCTCTAGCAAAGCATTTGCCACCTTTTCTGCCTCAATGGAGGACAAAGCCACTGCCTCAGGGTATTGTGTAGCATAATCTACAATTATTAGGATATACTTTTTCCCTGTGGAACTTGGGGTACTCAGAGGACTCACAATATCCATAGCTACCCTCTGAAATGGCTCCTCAATCACAGGCAAAGGCATCATAGGAGTTCTCCCCTTGTCTCCTACCTTGCCTACCTTTTGGCACTGCTCACAGGTCCTACAGTACCCTGTTACATCTCTGGAAATTCCAGGCCAATAGAAGTTTTTCATAATACGCCTCTGTACGTTTTATGCCCATATGATCTGCAAAGGGAATATCATGGGCTATGGCTAGAAACGCCAGACAGTAAGCTCTAGGCACTACCAACTGCTGTACTCCCTCACCTTCTAGCCCTCCCTCAGGGGTCCACTCTCTGTTCTGTAACCCTTTGTTCCAGTATACAGATTCCCCCTTCCCTTGAGAATCAGGTACACTTTTAGAGATCACTGTACATAAGCTACAGGGATTTGCTCTACACACAACACTACAAGCCAATTAGTGTGTGAAGTAGATCTCACCACTGCAAACCACTTGTGAAGACTGTGCCCTGGCCCAACAATCAAGGAGCCTCAATCCTCACCACTAACACCAGGGAGGTTGTCTCATAGAAGAGAAAAGGATAACTAAAACAGACAGTACAGTACAATTTCCATTAAGTGCACACAGTGATCACAGTGAGTCTGGGGCTGGTTGCTCCTTTGTTCACCAAGTCCCCAATAAGACTCCCCACTGGCACAGCTATAGGGTCCAGGTCTCAGCCTAACTGGGCAAGCTAAAACCTCCAGTACCCTATCTGTCCAACCAGTGCTTCGTGTCCCTGCCCATGTAGCTGACACAACACACACACACTTTGAGATAAATATTTATACAACTTCACAGACACTCTTGGGAAAGGCTGACACAGATTCTCCAGCTGTACCCCTTTACCCAGATTGTATGGTAGTAATTAGTGCAACCACCCAGTTAATAATATTAGCTACTAAAAGGTACTTAAAAGGGTGTCCAATTATTACTGTGCAATATTATTATCCAATGGTAATGTGACTATACAGTCTAACTCTTATTAGAGTGGCCTATTACAATAAACTTTATAAATATGCAATGTACTCTAGAGTTTATCTCTACACAAACCAGCCACAGGTAGAAGGTTTTAAAAATATTTAATAATAAATAATTAAAACACAAGACAAAACTACTACACCATTGAGATATCTAAGAGTTCAGAGATCAAACAGAAACTTAAAATAATACAGTATGACAGGTCTGATTTCAAAGAAAAATACCTAATTAATATTTACTAGCTTTAACTATTCCTAGAAGAAATCACAGTGCTAGAAACTTACATGTGAGCATAAGGCAGAATGCTGATAAGTTGGATATCCAAGATCAAAATGCTATCAGTTTCTTGTGAGAAATAGTATTTAAACATTACTAACAAACATGTCTCTAAGGCCCTCCCAAATTACATCATTTTTGACACTTAGGTTTTCCCAGTATTCATATTGCATCATCTTAACACCTGGTCTGAGACTTACAATAGACGACATTTCACATGTATATTCTAACAGAAACTAGAGCAATAAAGCACATTCCACATCTAAATTCTGGTCATAAACTTTAGCCTTAAAACAATGGGCATGAAACCTTCATTCAGATGTACTGGAGCCGAATTCTAATATGAAAGGGTCACAACATGCTTCACTGGGCCAGTAGAGTGCAATGTTGTCACATATTTTGCAGTTCCACATTTCACAGTATTCTTTTGCACTCAAGAAAATATGCCTGCATTTTACATTTATTTACAAATGCTAGAATTATATATTAAATTCTGTTTGACTAAGCTGGCAGCCTTCGCCCATCTCTCCCCAATCGTCACAGCATAGACATACATTACTGAACAATGATAACTATGAAATTCTAATGAATGAGATGGGATGACTATTATCCTCAGTGATTTACCAAAAAAAGAAGCTAATCCTCCACTACCTACTATAATATTGAATGTCTTCTGCAAGAAGATTAAATCATATGATACACATTTTATTTGGGCTAAAGGAAGATCTTTGATCTTTGTGACTACTCGGTATTTTATTTTATTCTGTCTACCCCCCCCTTCCAGCATTACAGATGCACTCAGTCATCCAATCTGCCCCCTGAAAACCCCTGTGAATAATTAATTGCTCTTCTTCCTGTTCTCTTATCATTCATTACTATAATCATGCTTCAGTCTTGGTCTCTATTTTGTCTACCCAGCCTGGTTCTGAAAAAGCTTAATTTTGATCAGTGCTACACAAGGTTAAATATTTTAAATAAATAACTAAAGAACTATATCCCCCAAAGACGTTAACCAAGTAAGAGTTGCACATAACACTGGTATAACTCTTCTTTCAAGAGATGAAATCATATTACTAAAATATCATGATTCCAGTGACATAATGTGGGCTTTGCATTGTCGACTAGGTTATACTGGCAAAAGGTAGTTTCTGACTCAAGAATATACCACTCTGCCCTTTTAACTTCCACTATCATCCCTGCATCATTTAATTGCCCAGCTTCCTCTTGGATGTAACAATGTCCGTATTGGTCTTACCAGAGCTCTGTCACCAACTCAATCATAATTCTCTATAATATCTCATCACTATCTGCATTGCACCTGGAACTTAAATTCTATTCTTTCCTTTTCAGCAGGGGCGTTACAGAGTTTTAATCCAATGTATGGAATGCTGTTTCAAATAGTTTCAGAAATATATTTAATCTTTCACTTTTACAAAATGTTAAACTAAAATTATTTATCTTACCCCTTACAGTGTAATTTAATGTCAATGGTTGAAAAAAGTAGCCCATTCACCTTTGGTTCTGAAAGACCAGAACTCTCTGGGTTCTATTTCCACTCCAGTTGATTATACTCATTTTATTCAAATTGCTGGTACTGCAGTGCAGCATTAGGGGGCGCTGCATTCCTGAGGGTGCCGTACCTTGAATGAGATGTTAAACTAACATCACATCTGAATGAGTTGATGGTAACTCAGGAGATTATAACTAATTTCATGGTACCAATCAAAAATAGTAAAGGAATATGCTCTTCTACTTGCACTTTTCCAGTCATCATTCATTATTTACACATTCATTATCTTTACTTTTTATAGATTTTAGGAGACAGTTAACATATATTTGCTTTACTAAATATTTTTTCAACTGTTCCAGTTACCACTTCTGTATAATCATTTTATTTCATGTATTACTTTCTCATCATATCTTCTTTTGTTATACAGCAATTATTCACATCTTCTTTTCTATAATAAATAATAACAAGTAGCGTTGTTGCCTCACAGCAAGAGGTTCTCCTGCTCGATTCTCGGCTGGAGTGTGGGGAGTGCCTTTTGTGAGGAGTCTCCATGTCCTCCCCGCGGTTGGGTGGGCATTCAAAAGGCATGCATAAATGGGCGTGCCTTCGTTGAAGGTTGAACGTCGAGCTGGCACCTCAGCATTCGTAAAAATCTACTGCCAATCATTAGCGGACCGGAGTTCCGCTGTGGCAACCCCTAACCAGGAAAAAGCTGAAAGACAAACAACAACAACAACAACAATGATTATCATTGTTTGGAATTTCACTTCATTGCTAGCTTTATATTTTCCATACACACTATGGCAATATCAATGTCTTTAAAAACTTTCCAGTTATAAATATCAATAATTTCCAAAAAACTTCGTTTTACAAAAAAAAATAAATAAATAATGTAGTGATGCATCTTCAATAGCAACGCTTTTAAATAGTCTTGCATCAAACATTTTATTTTCCATGGTATATTCCTTGGCAATTTGTCCAACAATTAACAAAACAATGAATTGATAGCTTCCATTATAAAAATATATATTCTAATCTATCCTGTTTTGTTCCTTCTTTCTTTCTTTCTTTCTTTTCTATATTCAGCACCCCATGTTTTCCTCCAAGGATCGAGTGCACTTCTCTTTCATTATTTGTATAACATTCTTTTCTTTCCATTTCTGCTTCTCTATACACACAACTACTTTTTTAACTATCATTGACAGTTCATTTACTCTTTTTCCTTTAATCCCAGACACCCCTTCTTCCAGTTCTTATTATATAGTACTTATCATTCTTTTCTGAGTATTCTTCATAATATTTTATAGTCATTATTTGCCAATGTAATTGGTCTCTAGTTTTTTTCTTCTCTTTCCCAATCTTTTCCTCATAAATGTACAACCCCTTTACAAGTCTCCTTTTCTTTTATACTGTCCTCCATCCAGTTATTCAGTGTTTCCAGAAAAACATCATTTTCATTATCTGGCATTTGTTTGTAAAAGATATACCAAATCTATGTAAACCTGCAGCAGACTCTTCTCTTCTTTTCTTTTCTTTGTAGCATATTCTAACTCTTTCATCTTGATCCCTTCTTACATTTCTACTGCTTCTTACAATTTGTTTTGCACATACATATCTTAACTGCCATTTTTCATCCTTTATTACATTAATTTTCATTCATTATATCAATTTCCTGCCTAAAATGGGAAACGTCATATATTTTTTTCTTTTTCACGTAATATTTTTGCCTACATATCATTCATGCATTTTTTTCTTTATTATGTTTTACAATTTATTTTCTTCCTCTTAAAACTGTACCCTTCTCTAACATTCTTTCACAATTTTATTTTGCTTACTATATGCCACATTTTCCTTGTATCTTGAGTATTTTTAAGCTTTCCTTTATACAGCACCCACCACTCTGGCAAACGTCCATCAAATAGCTTAATCATCATATGATCTCCATAGAAATGCCCCTCTCTATTTTTAAAACATTCCATTCTTGCAATTTTTTCCTGTAGTCATTTTAACCTTTCCTTTCTTTTATACTATTTTCATTCTCCGCTATTACTGTCCATTGAAGACCTATGATCTGAAAACTCTGCTTCTCTAATTTCATCTTTTATTACTTTAATGTCTTCTGAAGACAATATATAATTGATCTCTGTTTTAGGTAACCCGCCTTATAGGTATATTTTCTCACTTTACATATTCTTATTCTACCATTATTTACTATATCTCTCATATTTTTGTTTACATCTTGTAATTTTGCTTTTCTGCTTTTTTAAATTACAATTAATGTCCCCACGACCATAATGAATGTATTTGGTATCATATAACTTTGGATTTCCTAAAACAGTTTGTTTATTTAATTTATATTTATTTGCACATACATTACCACTAGTCTAAATATTTTCCACCCCTTTCTTAAATTACAAACTAAACCTCTGTCTGCTGCCACCATTATATTTAATCATTTTATGTCATCATTCATGACAAATCAATCTTCATGGTATAGACTTTCAATGATGCTATACTTATTTTAACCATGTCCTTTATTTTTACATTTTAGTCCATCTTGTGGCCTCTTTTTTTTCTCCTCTCTCTTACCCAAATAGAACGTTCCACATTTTATCAGACTCTCGCCTATCCCTTCTTATTCCTCTATATCTAATGCCCCATACCTTTTTCCTTTACCATAGGCTTTTCTTTTTCATTAAATATATTCTGATTTAACTAGTGTATATTTTTCTATATCTACCTTGCAGTTCCTTGCGCCCAACCCCACCCTATCTTTTCACCATTCTCGAACATCCTTCATTGTAAGACCTTGTTCTTCACCCTCATTTCCTCACTTTCTCTTTCTTAACTAATTAGTGCATAATCAGACCAAAAAAGATCCTCACATCCACATTTCCTGCATTACAGTTTACAGATTTTACAACAATGCCCTAATTCACAGCATTGCCCACACCTTCTTTTTATACAATGCTGAATTAAATGTTTATTCCAACGCCATGTATAAACACCTCCATAGTTGCATCAACTCATCTGTACTCAATAGGATGAAATTAAGTTCCTCATGTAAGAATAGGCCTGTTTGGTGGACATCTGCCATAAACAGGCTATATAACAGTAGAAAGAAACTGCTGTCCAAAAGCAATAGAATACGGTCCCCAAACTCAAAGGACTTCCTTATTGAACTAAATATGCAAATTAGACACCTGAAAAAACCCAAAGCCGACTACATATCTGAATCGGCCACACTAGCCCCACACTAGCCAAGTGTAACCACAAGGCATTCTTTGGCTTTTTCTGAAACTTCAAGGGAAATTCCCAAATTTGCACTGAACTTGTTGTAAATGGCACAACATGTATTGAACCTGGTGATATTGCTAACCTGCTGGGTCCCCCTTTCACTGCCAATATACCACAAGACATTGCCCCACAATCCTCCTCAGAAATCTTTAAGAAACAGGTTCTGAATACCCTTTCTGGGGTAAAATGGGACCAGACAACATCCCTGGCTGCATCCTAAACTGTCTAAAGCAAGAGCTAGTGACACCTCTGAGTACACTCTTTAACCACAGTCTAAGCACTGGGTATGTTCCTGCAGACTGGAAAACTGACATTGTTATCCCCATCCACAAAGAGGGCTCCTCTGCTGACCCCAGGAGTTACAGACCAACCAGTCTGACCAGCCTCATATGCATGGCTGTGGAGAAAATCATCATGGACCTCATTAACAAAGATATAGGTGACTTCCAAACACTAGACCCAACTCTGTTTGTTTTTGTCAAAGGAAGATTGTGCCTACTCAACTTAATGGACTTCTTCAAGACAGTCACCAATGCCCTGGATGAAACTGTGCATACTGGTATATAGACCTAACAAAGGCCTTTGACACCATTTTCCACTCAGGCATCATTAATAAACTTACCCAAATTAATGTAAACCAGTATGTAGTTAGGTGGGTTGCTAATTGGTTCAACAATAGAACACATGCAGTTAAAATAGGGGACTCTTCATCCACCTCCAGACCAATAACCAATGGGGTACCACGGGGCTTGGTGCTGGAGCCCCTACTGTTTGGAATTTACTTTTCAGAAGTACAGGCCAAAAGATGTGTAACAAATGTTGGTGATGAATGCAAGCTGGGTGTGATCATTGAATCCCCTATTGACACTGTTACCCTTCAGGAAGGTCTTACTCATACCAGCGATTGGTACCAAAACCATGGGGTCAGGTTAAATGCCAAAAAGAGCAGCATCATCCCCTTCAGCAAGAGAGACATCCCTGCAAAGCACCACATTAACAAGAACATATTAAGTACCCAATCTGTGCTAAGAGATCTGGGCACACAGGTTGACAGCAACCTCTCCTCTGACCTTCATGTTTCCACAATAGTAAGAAAGACTTTACATTGCCCATCTCATCAATAAGGGCATTGCCTTCAGAAGAAAAGAGGTTATAACTCCCGTGTACTCCTCCCTTATTAGATCAATTATAGAATACAATGTGCCCTTACATGTGAACCTCACAAGGCACCTCCAACAATAGGATAGACCTCAGAGGTACCTTACAAAGAAAATTCAAGATGTCCAACACCTGTCCTATGCTGATAGACTAAAATCCCTGTTGCTATACTTCTGTGTCCTACAGACTACTCGGGATGGCCTTTGCCTAGTCTATAAGGCAACCACTGACCCTGCCCTAATGGAAATGCTACACCTTAGCAAGACAAATGGTACTCACTGCACTTGGTCTTGCAACCTCAACATGAAAAGTGATATCAACAGAACCTGCTGGAGAGAGGTTCATCTCCCAAAGGCTCCTCTACCCTAGAAAAAGCTTCAAATCCTAGTAAAGCAGAGCCCTTCACTGACCCTCTTCAGGCGTAATCTGGATAATTGCATGATGAATCACAAATTCACCCCTGGGGTTTTACTTGCATCCCTTCTGGATAGGGGCATCAAGTGTTGAGTCAGGTCTACTAATAGCACCAATAATAGAAGGAAAACTTGGCTAGACTTGTAAGGGCCTCAGGCCTATTAGCCTAGTAACCTCCTATGATCCTATAATCCTATGATCCTATGTTATTCTTCCCCACGGGGAAAACAAAACATATTTCTGGCTGCCATCACCAATAACATTCCCTTTTTTCCCCATTCATTATTATCACATTAGGCACATGCTGCATCTTTTTATTTTCTGTTTTTAAAGTGACATAAACCATCCCGCAGTCCATACTATCTTGTCATCCATAACTTTTTTAATATCAAGGACTTCCTGACATAATTGGTTTATATTTAGTTATTGACATTTGTTTACTGGGAAAGATAGAGTATGCAAGAACCCATTTTCAGTGGAGAAATGCTTTAAAGAATGCAAATTGCAACAGTAGATCAATATCACTGAAAATAAAATATACAATGTTACGAGAAGAATATAAACATCAACAGATCTATAGAAAATATAAGTATGAAGGAAAAACAATTATACAGGATAAATGCAAAATGAGTATGAAAAGAAAAGAAAAAATGGTAACATTGGCAGTAGAAGGTAAATGTTTCCCTCTGCAGAGTTACGCAACAGAGGAAATATTGTGTTGAATGTGTTAAACATTAGTATGGTGAAGTAGCAGAGAGTTCTAGGCCAATGCAGGTCAACTGGAGAATCAGAAGTTAGCATAAACAATATGACATATGGAAAAATATTGACATAGTTACTAGACATCTCATCCAAGGGAGAACATGCTCAAGACTGCAGCACCCCCCTTACAGTACAACACTGTACTAGAAATCCATCTACATGATATGGGAGTAGAATCCACCGCCTTCGGCATCAGCAGCAAATATACTACCTGGTGTGCTACTAACAGTGCTATATTAGGTGGTGTGGTACAGGAACATTGTAAAAGAGCTGGTATGGAATTATTTTATGAAAGGCTTAAATGAATGAATGAATGAATGAATGAATGAATGAATGAATGAATGAATATTAGTTATTTATCTGATAGAGATTGGGATGGAGTTCCAAAGTTTAGCTACATGGTTAGAATAACCTGTATCATAAAATTTCTTTAGTGTATAAATTTCAAGTAATTGTTTATCAGTTAAATGAATGGGTCAGTTGGAAGATAGTGATGGAAGATGTTACTGATAGCTAGGCAGAAAGAAGGGTTGTATATTACTTTGTGTACTAGCAGTAGCTGTGTGAATGCAAGGTGATGAGGTAATTTAAGCCAGTTTAGTGATTTAAATACAGAGCAGTGTTGGGTATAATAGGGCTGATTAGCTGCAAATTTTGCAACTTAATTGTAGCATTGTTATAGTTTGGATTTTAAAGTAGATCGTAGATTGATTAAGCTAAGAAGAAACATATTAACCAATTTTCTTCTAATTCATTCTAAACTGTAAAAAACATTTTCTTTTTAACTGTACATTTTGATAAGCATAATCTTTCCAAGGATATGTAATTCTTCTCCTTTCATGTGTTTTGACAAATATTTCTGCTAGGGGTCTTCCAAGATGCCTGTTCACTGATCAATAGCTTAGTTTCAGCTCTCCCAATGTGAAAACAGAAACTGAAAAACAATAGCCAGTGATATTGTCAGCTTGATTACAATTCAGTTACTGGCTAGTAAGTACACTACCTGGATGCCTGCAAAGATGAAGCAAAGAGAGCCTGAAAGAAAATCAGACAGAAAGGTTGAAGAGAAATCACTAACTAGGAAGAATTCTGTAGCTGTTTAGCAAAGCAAAAAGCAGTTTAAGCTCCATCTCAGGTGTAAGACATGGCTTCCAGTAATCTAGAGAAAAAATACATCAAATGTGCTCAGAGCTGATTAAAGTAAATAAAACAATGAAAGAGTATATTAACTCAGCTAACAAAAGGCTGGAAAGAATGGAAGACGCTTTAATCAGGCATTCAGATGAGCCAATAAAACTGCAAAAATCAGAGGGTGAAATGAAGAAAGGGTTGGCTGAGTATGACACTGTGCAAGAAAATATGTTTCTAAAAAGGATAGAATTAGAGGACAGAGCATGTAGGGACTATCTGAAATTTCCTGCTGTACCAGAAAAACTAGAAGGAACAGTCTGTATTAATTTTATGAAGGTACAGATAAGCAACTAGTCTGGTATTCCACAATAGGAAAGGTTAATTGAAATGGCACACCACATGTGTGCTCCAAATCTGGCCATGAGAAAGCAACCAAGACCTTCATTAGCAAAGTTGGAAATCTACAAGCAAAAGGAGCAGATCCTTCCAAAAATGTGGCAAAAGGGCAAAGTATTAAAAGCTGGAGAGAGTAGAGCATTTGCGGAAAATTATTATTTACTGTACACCAGGCAGAGGAGAAGAAAATTTATTCCAGTAATCAGAGAATGTCAAGAGGTAAGTTTGAGATCCAAATTGCTGTATCCAACAGATATTTTTCTGGAGAACAAAGTTCATTTTTTGATAAAAAAAGTAGGCTAATGAGGAAATTCAAAAGTTTGTCCAGCATAAAATAAGTCATCAAGCAGAAGGGGGCCTCTGCTTCTTATTCTTCTGATGATAAAGCACATGGATAGACTTTGCTAGTGAATCTTTTTCCACTGTTACAAATGGAAAATGCCAGAGAGACAGAAAAAAGCAGAAGAGCTGATGAGAAGAATTTGGTGTACCTTGGAATTGAACCAGAATCTGGAATTGGAAGATGGAGATAAACAGGAAGAAGATGAGCAACACAGAAATTAGGAATATATGTGAGACTGTAAAGCATCACTCACATTTGTGAAATATGGCAGTATAAGAATAAATGCAAAGAGTGTACTTTTATTGACTTTGTTAAACATTTGGGGAACTGAAAAGCATTTGCCTCACTTCATGTCATTAATGTTTGGAGGATCCCTAGAGGGAAGGGAAGAATAATGAAAAAGGTAATGGTAAGCAAAATGGTGTCTGCCCTTAATGATGTTTCTATGAAAGTTTTCACAATATGAATAACATATTTATAGTAAAGTATTTTTAGTTGTCCATGTATGCAATACAGTTATTAGAGTAAACAGATGTCTTTTGTTCTTCCTCTTCTCTTTCTTTCGGCTTTTTTATTATTAATAAATGTAGCCATTACAGAGCAAGAAGAAAACATAGACAAAAACATATTAAAGATAATAGGCTGTTCTCTTCAGTTGTTGAGGTGATTGAAGGATGGTGTGTAAAAGTGCACAGATCATAATGTGTGAAAAGCTGATATGTTTTCTCTTATTTTTTGCAAAGATGAGTGTCTTGATTAAGACACTTTGCTTAATCTAATAACAAATCTTAAGTGGAAACATAAATATGAGAACACTGAATACAATTAAATGTTTCCTTTACCAGTAAATGTTTCATCTTATTTTCCAGGCTGAAGCAGAGGACTACATTTTTTTTCTTTTTTCTCTTTCTTTTCCTTGGAGATAAGCTGATAACATGGCAATAAAACAGAGAACACTGCTTTCTTCAAGGCTAAAAGTTAGTGATTTCTGCAAGCATGCAAGTTGTTTTCACATGGTGTAAAGATAAAAACAGAACAAACACAAATTAGTGTAAGTAGAAGCACAGGCAATAACATGCATCTTATCATGAATAACCTTAATCTCAGGATAATTAAGGCGTATGTTAGCAATTGTCTATTTTTGTACAAATGTTCCTATTAGGAAGATTAAACATTTGAAAATGTACATAGTTAAGCATGTTTGTATTAATTTTTGAGTTATGGAGATGTTATGTGTGTGTTTTAAGGGTTTTAGTAAAATATAATGCATTATAAAATGTGGCATATGTTCCTAGGTTCATAGGTGTGTACAAGGCTTAGAACCACACGGACCTTTTTAAGCCTAGCCATGCATCCCAGGTATTTGAACAAATTATGGTACCCTTGATAAGTGTAAGCAGTGGCCTGTGTCCATTAGAGACATTGGAGTCAAAGCAGAGATGGATTTCCTGTTCCCCATCCAATTGTCCAAGTTACCTCTAAATTGTGTTAGGGAGGAACTCTGATTCACATGGATGGGAAGCCTGTTTCAGAGATGGGGTAATCTCTGAGATACATACCTGTCTTTCCAGCAGGTATTATTTATATCACAGGCAAGGGTTAAATCTTTAGAATGGGTAGTTCTGGTGCTGTTTTTTTGCAGATATGCAGAAGGTCCATCAGAGTGAGGTCTGACAATGCCTTGTATGCCAGGCATAAATATCCCCTCAACAGCCTGTAGGAGACTGAATACAGGAATAGGGCCTTGAGATGGTCTGCATGGGACATGTTACTTACACCTTGTATTCTTTTAATGAGCCTTCTCTGTGGATGTTTCAATTTTTGGATATGCCTGGTTAAGTATATATCAAAGGGGGCATTATACTCAATGATAAATCTGATGAATGTTAAATACAGTGGAGCAATGACTCCCTTGGACCTAAATGCCATACCTTTGTTTATAGGTTGCACAACATAGAATGATTTCCTCAGTACTGTAGACATGATAATCAAAGGCTCGATTATTGCCTATGTGTGCCCCAAGTTACTGACTACTGGGTCAACTCTTAGGGTTGTGTTTTCAATATGATAGTTACCAGGGGGGGTGACTTCCTGAAGGATACTATTATACATTTATTGGCATTTAGTTTTAGTCCATGGCTCTGGCACCAATTGTTTGTCTGTATCAGCCCCTCCTTGAGAATATTTGTGTTGGTAGATGATTCAGTGACAGCTCTTAATTTACAATCATCTGCAAGTTTAGTGAGCCAGAGGCCATTGACATTGGCCTTAACTTCAGAGAAGTAAATGCCAAAAAGGAGCAGTCCCAGAACTGATCCTCGAGGGACTCCATTTGGGACTGACCTCTTTGTAGAGGTGCACTGCTCAATTCTAACTTCCTGGTTCCTGTCCATGAGCCAGCTGGCAATCCACAGAATGACATAAGGGTTTGTACAAAACCTCTTACGTTTGTCAGCAATGCCCAAGTGGGGGGTTGTGTAAAATGCCTTGACCAGGTCAAGGCAGGCAGTGTAAAATAGTTTGCCCTCATTCATTGCTTTGGTGACCTTCTCAAAGAAGACCACCAGGTTGAGAAGGCATGACCTCCCTTGATGAATCCAATGCCTATGATAAGAAAAAAATGTATAAAGGGTTAAACTACCAAACATTAATGGGTGCAAGTATCAATAAAGCTGGAAATAGACATATAAAAAAGCTGCCATATATACTAGGTAGGAATAATTACCTCTTACCATAATGGCGACACTTTTAATATTATCTTGGAATGTGAATGGTCTCACAGGTATAGACAAAAAGAAAAGAATACTTAATTGTATTAAGGAATGCAGAGTGCAAATAGTAATGTCACAGCAGACACATTTGAAAAAAACTGAGCATGTCAATTTGATAAGAAAATGATTTCAGGATGGATGTTCTGCAGAATATCAGGGGCAAAGGAAAAATAATTACTTATATTAATTGATGGAGGAGCTCCACTAGTGATAAGATATGTAAAAAAAATAATAATGGAAGATTTGTGGTATCATGCGGCTACTGGCAAGGGATGAGGATTACATTGGCATGTATTTGTGTTCCACCTAAAATGCTGTTATAGAGCTTAAAAAATTGGGAGAAATAATTAGCTTTCAATGGGGAATATCACTTATAGGTGGGAACTGGAATTTGACTTGCAAAAATGAGGATTTATCTGGGGAGGCTAGAAGGGAAATTTTAACAAAAGAGGATAGATTTTGTGAGGAAATGTATGGAAATGTTTGGTATGAAAGACAGGAATTTACTATTAGGAACGCATAGAGAATGTGCATATTCTTCCCCTAAGTAAAACAACTGGACCTCTAGTCAGAAATTATATTTCATGGGAACATGTGCATTTAATTGAGAACTTTACTACACAACCAATAACTATTTCAGAATATGTAACAATATGTATTAGGATAATGAAGCAGAGAAAAGACACTGGCACTTCTCCGCCTACATCTTAAAAAGAGAGGCATTTAAGGAATGGGTAGTAGAATTTTTCCTTCAGTTATTATAAAAGATAGAACATACTCCAGTGAGTGAGTGGGATAAAATGAAAGTAGGGTTTAATAATAGGGTAGAAATACAAGAAAAAGATATCTGGTTAAGAAGTAATAGGAATTATTTAGAGTGGGTGATAAAAGTTAAAGTATTACAAAATAAGGGGAATCTCACACAACAAGAAGAGATGCAATTGCAGAGTGCTAAAGAAAAAAATGAGAGAGTACCTAGGTAATATGTAGGAGTTTAGAAACATTTCAGCTAAGAAACTTTTTTTGATAATAACAACAAATCACAAAAAAAGTTTTGGCACAATGAGTTAGGTAACAGACAGTATAAAGGATTGTTGCTAAACTTAGTGAGCCTGTAACAAGAAAAATACCCAGAGATCCTGTAGAGGTGTTTGAGATATTTTGTGAATTTCAAGAAACATTATATAAAGCAGAGAAGTAGGGAGTAAAAAAAAACACAAATGCACAAATGGAGATATTTATGGAAGACTTAAGTACATCAAGTAACAATTCAGTAAGCCAGTACTATGTGCACTGTCTTAATGAAACTGTTATGATTGTTTTTCAAGTGCAATTATAATTTTACTTGTATTAAATGAAGCTTTGCTACTACACCCATTTTTAATATATGCCCATTACTTTTTAATACTTTATGTACTACTATTATTGTTAATATTGGATCTTTTCTCCCCGGGCCTCTACTGAAAAAGGACATCTTGTCCGTTTGGACTTTCCCGGTAAACGAATATAAAATAAATAAATGAATAACGTATGCTGAGGTTAGAGGTAGATGAGGTTCAACAACTAACATTTAAGATAGGAGGAGATGAAATAAAAATGGTGATGTATAACCAATCTGCAGGAATGTTTCCAGGAATAAACTGTATTCTTGTGGCAGTTTAGTAGCTAGGCATGAAGAAAGTGATAAAGATCTGGAAGGCTTTAACTAATTCCCTCCAGTACAGCTCTTTTGAGTGTGTACCTTTAACTCCCAGTGGGTATGGCTTGAGCCTTTAAAAAATGAAGTTATAAGCTTACAGTTCTAACAAATACTCATTGACAGAGGCCAAATATCAATGCAATTATGTTTGCCATCATGTATGCTTCAAGATAGAATATTCTGATACCTTGTATGTAGCATGGCTTTGAAATTATTAATGAAAATATGAACAAGCAATATTTGACACCTAGAGGCGCAGTAGGAGGCAACTGCAGACTACGCCTGGAGGTGCACTCGGCTGTAATGAGTTAACAGTATTTTAAAAGGAGAGGAGCCATCAACATCCTGGAAGAATGCTGTGGTGGTTGTAATACCTGAAGATGATAAAGATGGATCTGATCCAGCTTTATAAGGAGCCATTTTAATTTTAAACCATGATTATAAATTGTTTATGTCCATAATGACTAAAAGAATGACAAAGATGATGGCAAAATTGATAGATATGCACCGATGTAGTTTTTTGGAGGGGGAGCAAACATTTGACAACATTAACAGAGCAATGATGATCCAGAGAGAAGTAGAATGTAAATAAATGTCACCATTATTAGTTGGTCTTGGTACAGGGAAAGCATTCACAGAGTAAGCTTGGATTTTATAAGTAGGGCAATGGAAGTATTTGCATTTCCTGATACAATGATAAGGTTAACTAGACGGCTATATGAGGGATCAGAAGCAAAGATCAAAGTGTGAGGGTTCCTCTCTGATAAATTCTGTATGTACAGAGAAACCAGGCAGGGGCATCATCCTTACCCTTTGTTATTTTAATTATATTTAGAGCTACTAGAAAAGGAAATAACGGACTCAGAAATTCAAGGATATTGATATTTATTGTTTTATTTATTAATCTTTGTTTCAGGGTATTGCAGTGATCTCCATAGAACTTTCTCACACTCAGCCTGGGAGCAGTGTCTTTCTGGTACAATTATTGTAATGTTCAAGAAAAGCTGGTTTTACTGGCAGATTATATTATTTTGTACCTGGTGCAACCAGAGAAAAAGGCAAATCATTGTTGTGGAACATTCTGAAACAGTTCAGTTTTTTTTCAGGATATGAAATTAATGAAGATAAAACAAAATTTATATCTATAAACTATGTATCTACATGGATTCACTTTATAATCTTGAAATACTGAACGGTCAAATTTCAGTATCTTGAGATCATAAAGTCGAATCTTCAAAATAGCAAAAGTGCATAATCACGAATCCGAATATGCTGAATTTGCAGTTATGGCTTTACGCTACGTGACATGTAGTGTATTGTGTGGATGGTGTCTGGTGTAGTGTGTGGATTTAGGTGGAATTAAGGTAAGTGAGTGTTTTGTAAGGGTTTTGATTAGGAGTTTTGAGTGTATGTGAGTGTGTTTGTAAGTTGTATGTGTAGGTTCGGGTAGGTGAAAGTATGAGTGTTTAAGTGTTGGATGTGGTGGTGTTTGTGTGTGTGTGTGTGTGTGTGTGTGTGTGTGTGTGTGTGTGTGTGTGTGTGTGTGTGTGTGTGTGTGTGTGTGTGTGTGTGAGAGGGACTGTAGAATGTCTGGGTATGAGTTTACTGTCTTTTTCTGTTTGTGCGATCTCAGAGTTAGAATATAAGTAGGGGGTGCATCCCCCCACATGGGGGGTACAGGGGGGCTTGCCCTCCTGCTTATTTGTAATGTAGGTTTGTAGATATGTGGTGTTATGTTTTTGTTCTGTTTTTTGTAGTGTGGGTATTGTGGTGTATGCGTGGTGTGATGTATGGTGCGATTTGAAGTTTCGCAGTTTTGGGCTGTAGATGTTTTGTGGATTCGACTTTATGGTCTCAGGATACTGAAATTCAACCTATCAGTATTTCAAGATTATAAAGTGAATCCATCTACACATATCCATATTTATGGGGACATAATAAAATAAAGTATTTAGGAGTATGGATGAAAAAGGATTCTGTTATGGCAACTAAGGGTATGTGGGAAGAGACTAAATAAAATATCATACAACAACTGAGGAACTAGGAGCACTTGCCAGTGGATACTGATAGCAAGACACAAATAGTAAAAATGTTTTAGTCCCTCTAGTTTTATAAGTCAGGCATAGTTCTATCAATCAGAGGAGAAGTTGTAGATAGTAATTAATAAAGCATGTAAGGATTTTATTTGGTCAGAGAAGACGGCAGGCAAGAGTCAAGAGAGATAATCCTCCTGATAGAAGCTAGGGTTATATTAGAGCTACATAGTTCATGCTCTTATACATAACACAAGCTGAAAACTGCAATTTAAAGTGGAAAGGGATGATAATGAAGCAATGGGGTAATTCAAGAAATAATGTAAAAATGTAATGCTGGATGTAGACCCATAAGGAGAATAACAACACTCATACAGACTATTATATTATAATCTTAAAGTAGCAGAAAGTATACTAAGAACTAAACCATCATTGAAAAGGTGAAAGGAGGCTCTGCTGATAGGGATGACTGCAATTAGGAGTGTAGAGAATAGGCAAGAGGGGGCTGGAATGTACAGGACAAGGCTGGCAAGGAACCAAGTTATTGGAAAAAAACAATTAGAGAGGGAAAGGTAATATTGTAGTAAGTGGTCAAGAAGACATTTGGATTACAGGCTAGTGATAGCTTTCTCTATCAGGGATTGATATCAAAATATAGAAAAAGAAAATGGGGACAGAGGAATTATAAACGAAAGACCTGCACTGGTTGAGTTTTTAACTGAATCTAGAACAGAAGCAGCTGTTAAAAAAAAGAATAAATAGCAGGGCATATAAAATACTGATACTATAGGAATCCAGGTGAGAGAAGACTGGGAAGAGAAATTAGATGCACAATTCACAAATAAATAATGGGAGGACATACGCATGGCTCCCAAATATGCAACAGAATCTAGAAGATTTAGGATTTTTGCCTGGAAATGTTTGCATAAACATGTTTATACTCCAAGCAGACGCTAAAGAATTTTTTCTCAGGTAGATGGCATATGTTGAAGGTGTAATGGGGAAAAAAAGGGTAACTGGGAACATATGCTTTGGGAATGTAATGAGTTGACAGACTAAAAATTCCCTTCAAAGTAGTCTGTCAGGAATACTGGATGAGCAAATGAACGTAACGAAGGAAATGATTTTTATGAGCTGGCATACAGGATCTGAGTTGCCCAGATATAGTAAGGCCTTGTTAAGTTTATTTCTGGTGGCTGCCAAAATATCACTTACTATAAAATGGAGAACAAAATCTTAATCAAGTAAACTTGAAGTAGTGAATATGTAATAGAATTAAAAGAACAGAAAGCAAGATCTTTAGAAAATGGTAGGATTAAATTGCATAGAAAAAAATGAAATTGTGGAAAAAATACTTGCAGAAAAAATGTTTTGGTGGAGGAATGAGGTTTATAAAAAGGCAGGAATTGAATGACTTATAAAATGTCGCTTAGATTATATTATATATAACTGTATATGTGATGTATAATGTTTATAATTGTGAACTTGTTAATATGGTTTAAAGTCAAAGTCAAATGTCATTCAGAAATCACACAAGTGCAAAAACTGAACGAAATTCCGTATCTCCAGACTCAATGTGCAGACAACATATAGACTATTTTCACATACATTTACACATTAACACCTGGCTACTACATCACAGATAGGCAGGTTGACAGACTAATATTGCACATAATTAGAAACACATATTAACACTTTTTGAACTGAACACTTACTTGCATGAGACTTTAGTATTGTACAGATACTTGGTTAAGACATTGCATTGATCCTTGCACAGAAAGATACATTCGGTATTACACTGTAAACATTACAGTATTGCGCTATGGACCTTAGAGTATTGCACTATGGTTAATTTATGAATTTAAATAATTTTATTACTTAAGTTTATAAAATATAATTTTTGCAAATGCAAATGTCTCAAATGTTACTTCACAGAAAGTTTCAGTTTTGAAATGTTTTAAAGCCTTAATATCAGACAAACTGAATCCTAACTACATATCAATATTGTCTGAAAGCAAATAACTCTATATTTGTTATTCATCCTTTGTTTTCATTCACCCTTACCAGAAACTTTTTCCTTTAGATCTCAATAACTCCAGTCTGTCTCTGATGCACCTACACATCCATTCTATTCTGCAATCTTTCCATGGAACCTGATACTGCTGCTGCATATGTTTTCCTCTGGTAAAACTGCTCTCTGTCTCTTTATCTGTTTGCCACACTCTGCTCTTTCTTCCCACTCCAGCACAGAGCACACCATTAATGCTAATTACCCCATTGGCCAGGCATGCCTCCTCTCTATCCAATTTATTATTTATAGCACCCTTCATCCTTTACATCATTTCCACATACCTTATATTTTGTCCATCACCACACTCCCGATTCCTCTCTTTCTCATTCAGCTATCATTTTTTTTTGTAAGAGAATCATCTAGACCTCCTGCTGCCATGATATGCATTGCCAATGTATCAACTTCCTTTTGAAATGACACTTTTTATTATCTCCTTTTAAGCTCATCTCCATACACAGCTTTCATCTGGATTCAATGAATATCAGTAACAGCTCTGTAGCATCAATTAGAGACTACATCAGAAAGAGTCTTGAAAAGAGAAGATATTCCCCCGGATTCACTAATCTTCCATAGGACTAGCATAGTCCTGCACAGAAGCTCCTGTGTAGGAGGAGGAAGGCAGCGCCCCATGCATATTAATGAAGGCATGCTGCCTGACCTCCCAGGCTTACACGGAACATGTATTAGTGCAGGGGGTGTGCCTGAGAACAAAGCTTTCAGAATAAACATGCCCCTGCAATGCTGAACAGCAGAAAATGGAAATAAATGAGAGAGACCACCCATAGGTCCCACATATCCCCACCAATAGCCCCCCCCATGTGTACAACAGCAACAGGACATAAAAATCAAAAGAAGAAACCCCTGTATTGTTTTCTAAAACTCTGAGTACAACTAACCATAGGTGGCGGGTGTGCCCATTGCTTAGCTATGGTTAAAGCAGCTAAAAAGGCTGAAGAGGATAATAAGGAAAATATATGCCAATGAAGCATCTCAGAAATAGTGTAGTAGGCAGAGCATTCACCTAACGAGCAGGCATTCCCAGTTCAAGTCCCACTGCAGCACAATCTATTTTACATGACAAAGCATGGTATAACCAATATTTGTATTGCAAAACCCAATAAATAACATATATTCATGAACTGGAGTACTGCAGGAAATGCACATGTGAAGAGTCAGTATCATAATGAATAAGGCAGCAGTAAGCATGTGTAAGCACAGATAAGCAGTAGTAAGCATATGTAAGCACTAGTAAGCGTGTTTAAGCACGTTTGTATGGGGGTAAGCACTGCCTACACCAATTAAGCAAAGGAGAAGCTAACTGGCTGTAAGAAACTATGACCGGAAGTTAGGGGTGCTTACCTCCATGCAAACCTGCACAAACCCGCTTACAACTGCTTTAAAGTGTCTTAATCACTCTGTATCCAATGGCCAGTGTTCTGCCCAGCAACAAAATAAAGATCCTCTGCAAGTCTTGAACCCAGGACCATGCATTCCATACACAAAAATGATTTACCACTAAGCCATGCCAGATATACATAAATCTTATGTTTTCAGAAACATAACATCCAGTCCAGTCATGCAACAGTACAGAGAATGTATACCTACATCTAGATGTATGTGTGTATAAATATATTACTACCTAAACAAATACAACATATCTATATATGTAGTTACACACACACACACACATATATATATATATATATATATATATATATATATATATATATGTGTGTGTGTATATATATATATATATATATATATATATATATATATATATATATATATATCCACAAATATATATATATATATATATATAGATAGATATATATATATATATCTATAGATAGATAGATATATATATATATATATATATATATATATATATACAAATATATGAACATATATACATGCAAATGCCACTGTGGTGGTGGTGCTGCGGTAACGTTGTCACCTCACAGTAAGACATCGTCCTGTTCGATTCTCAGCTAGAGCGTCTTCTGTGTGGAGACATGCGTGAATGGGTGTACCTTCATTGAAGGTTGCACGTCAGGGCCAGCAGCTCAACACGTAAAAATATCTACTGCCACTCATTAGCAGACCGGAGTTCCATTGCGGCGACCCCTAACCGGGAAAAAGCCAAAAGACACAACATATACATGCAAATGCCAACTTCTACACATATATATGTCAACACCTATATGTCCACATATACACATCAACTTACATATATGTACACAGATATATATCTCCGTAGGTATATATGGACATAGTTATAAATATTTAAGCAAATATATATACCCATATAGGTATATATGGCTAGACATCTGTAGATAGCAATGGTAGATTAACAGAAAGATATATGTCCACATGCACCGTTAATGGGTTTGAGAGGCCCCAAACAATATATGTCTCATACAAATTGACATACCCCCCCCAGCCAAACACGTCCGCCCTACAATACACTACCAAGTTCATGTTATTGTAAGAGTTTCATTTAAATAGGGATTTAAATTAGTCTTTTTTTATTTTTCACATGTTTATATCACATTTTTCTCTCCCCCACCCACTAGGTGGGCCAACCAGTACAGGCACATCCAACCCAGGCCATTCTCAAACCATACATTCATTACCCACAGTTCCACCCCCCGCTGCACACTCACAGCCACCATCCCTTCCCTGGTTACCGGCTCGTAGCTACCACACCACCACACATTGCCCACCCTCCACTCCCCCCCTTGGGACACATCCTGTGCATTGTCCCGACCCAAGTATTCTAGGTCTGCTATACGCTGTAGTCCATGCACATAGCCATGCATACCTTTGCGGCCATGGTTTTAGAGGAAAGTATAATACCCAATTTTTGGGTTGTCCCGCATGGGACAAATGTATCCATGGTAATAACAATAGACTTCACGTGTGACTTTGTTTACACTAATGGTTTTATTTGTAGGTATCGCAAAGCATATGTGGCATACAAGATTGTCTGGTATGTACACGAAACGTAGTATCCAGCAATACCAGTCAACATTACAGGACATGTAGCTAAATATGTAGAGGTGTGTGTGTGTCTCTGTGTGTATATATATATCCATAACAAAATAGATATATACCTCTCTCTCTCTGTAGTACAGATGTATACATATATAGACATACATATATATAAATACCCACATATAGATATATATACATATGTAGAAAACGATACATCCACATGTCGTGTCGTTAGAGATATAAATATATACATATATATATATATATATATATATATATATATATATATATACATACACAAATATATATATATATATATATATATATATATATATATATATATATATATATATATATATACACACACACACACACACACACACACACACACACATATATATATAGATATAGATATAGATATATATATATATATATATATATATATATATGTGTGTGTGTGTGTGTGTGTGTGTGTGTATACACAGATATATATCTATGATAGGATACAGCACATAAGAATGACATATGATCACAGGCACCGCCAATGGGGGTGAGGGGCCCAATCAACATATATGTAACACGTACCATTACCCCCCAGCCAAACAGGGGAAACATAAAAACAAACACACAAACAAAGTAAACAATCCACTGCTCCCCAAACCACAGGCAGGATACAACCAGTGGGGGAAACACTGTGGACCCGCTAAGTCTAATCTAGAAACATAGACAGGAACATCCCTTGCGAGATAGCCCAAAAATTACTTGGTGATTGGAGTCCCATCTGTGCAATGACTTATCAAGTCAGGACAGGTATGTACTCGGACTACAAGATTGGGAAAGCCTGATGACCCATGGGTCAATACAACATACGAGATGGGTCCTGAGAAGTGGAGAGTGGGCAGTGTGTAGTGGTGTGGTTAGACCCAACCTGCACCCAGAGTAAGGATGAGTGTGGTAGAGGAGGAGAAGGGGGAACTATGTGTATGAAATTAGGGTTCTAGGCATGCAGGTGTTGGCTGGAGCAGTTCTATTTGTACCGCTGCATGGAGGTAAGTAATAGTGTGAATTGGGCAGAGTTGTCACCAAACAAGCAGCCATTCCTGGTATTAGTCCCACTGCAGCACAGTCTATTTTACATGGCAAAGTATGGTATAACCAGATGTGTTGTTGCAAAACCCACTAAATAATACCAAAGAACACATGGTCGCAACATCCCACTGTAGGCATGTAAGCCGATCTACTTGGCATCACAACTTATTATTGTTGTCCTGCCTCCCACCAAGGGATGTGAGTGTCCAAATCTACCTCCATATTCAGTGTATATGCACAGCTGTTGCCATAGAAGGAATGGCCAGCTGTGGACCTTCCCTTCAGCCTTCCTGCACATCCCTGGCTATTTCCCCTACTATCTTTCCCTCTTTGTGCCCCATTAACACTACTTACCTATCGACCCCATTTTCATTTCTATTAATGTGTAAAGTTACAAGTAGGTGACACCCTTTCCCCTACTATATTGACAGAATCTGGAACTCCCTACCCACATGTATTACCTCAGCTGTTCCAAAGGACACATGTAAATAACACTTGAAGGAACACCTCAAGCACATTTGGATCAGCACATGCTCACCACCTGGTGAAGTCCTCCCCCAACTAACATTCCATACACCTACACCAGTTAGTGAAACCAACACCTCCTGTCCTGCCTTGCATACAAATCCCAACATCCTGCAAACCTTCCCTATTGCTCCCCCCCATCATTCCAACAGCCTACTATACAGTAACGTCTCCCCCTCTACCTACCTACCTACTCCTTCACTATTCTCTTCTACTCTACCACACAGGTATGGAATAATTAAACCTAGCCCAAATACCTGAGTGTAACCTATCCAGAACTGTTAATCTGGAATCTAACTTCACCTTAAACTGACCTTTGTCAACAGTCATACCTGACATGTAAACCTGAACTAAACATGTATAATACCAACATGTTAACGTAAACTAAGCATGAAGAATATGTTACGTAGCTATGTTAAGTCTGTTACTCTCTATGAATGTGAACACCTCTGTATTACTTGTAATGAGTAGCTGGGGTTTACTGTGGAGCTCTACTCCCCGGGCCACTGCTGAAAATGAACAAGCATCCAGTCAGAATGGCCCGGTCAACAAATGTAAAATAAATACATAAAGTAGCACAGGGGTAAGATGAAGTAAGTGGGTTTAAGCATGTTTGTGCAGCAGCAAGCAATGCCCACACTGGTTAAGCAATGTAGAAGCTAACTCAGTGTAAGACACTGTAACCTGAGGTCAGCAATTATGACCCTCGCGCAAACCAGTGCATACTCGCTTAAAATTGCTCAAAAGTGCTTTAGTCACTCTGTAGCTGTGCCCAGTAACAAAATAATTTGCACTCCCAGGTTGCAAACCCCCCAAACCTGCACATGATGGTCAAAGGGAGTTACCACTAAGCCATGGAAGATACACATACAGCTGCAGTTATCACAACCATATCATCCAGCACAGTCATTCAACAATATAGAAAATGTATGTAAGTATGTAGATTAATACCAGCAAACATGTGTACATTGCTCAATCACAGTATTTCGAGCAGTCTATGTGTATCAAAGAACAGTGCCTGTCCAATCATACTGTGAGAACAGTAGTCTTGCATAATATCAAAAAGAATAATGAAAAACGGTGCACATCATGGGGGCATGTGGGCATACTTCATGCACAGAATGTCACACTTGGGGCGTTGGTTCCGTGGAACAGGGAGATGACGCTGGCCAGGTGTGTGAAAAAAATGCTGCTTCTCAAACCCCTGGCAGGATGCTACCAGTGGGAGAAACAGCGTAGACCAGCTAAGTCTAATCTTGACACAACAACAAGTCCATCCTTGGCAGGACGAACCAAAAATTGTGAGTCACATTGATGTTTCAACCAGCATTGGAGGAGGATCAAGGGAAGGCTCATACATACATGGACTAAATGGATGAAAAGCCTGCAGACACTTGGGTCGAGACAGTATACTGGAGGAGTTCCAAGATGTGCTGAGACGGCAATGTGTGGAGGTGTGGTATGGCTGAGCTAGCAACTGGAGAGTGGATAGATGCTGTGTACGTGGAGCTCGGGGGCCGGGGGAAGGAAACATGGGTATGATATTATGGTGGCAATATGCAAATAAAGGAGAACAGCAATAGTGTAGTGGACAAAGCATCCACCCAATGAACAGGCATTCCCGGTTTGAGTCCCACTGTAGAACAATCTATTTTACATGGCAAAGCACATTATAACCAATAGTGTTGTTGCAAAAACCACTAAATAGCATATATATACATACATATATATATATATATATATATATATTTATATATATATATATATATATATATATACATATATATATATATATATATATATATATATATATATATATATATATATATATATATATATATATATATATATATATATATATATATTTATATATATATATATATACTGGAGTACCGCAAGAAATGCACATGTGAAGTATCAGTGTCAGACTTAATAAGGTACTAGTAAGCAGGTGTAAGCACAAATAAGCAATAGTAAGCATACGTACGCACTAGTGAGTGGGCTTAAGGCCTTACAACTGCTTCAAAGTGCCTTAATCATTCTGTATCCAGTGGGCCTTTGTCAGCCCCGCAACAAAATAAACAGCCATGCAGGTCATGAACCCAGGACCCTATATACCATAGTCCCAGTAGCTATCCACCAAGCCATTACAGAAGTACAAAAGAATGAGGTAGTAGTAAACATGTTCTCACCATAGTACAAACAAACTGAACCTGTGAAAGGCATCAGTATACAGTCATATGCATCATAACTGACTACAGAACATACATATGTGAACTGGAGTACTGCAGTAAGCCCAGATGTGAGGTGTTATTGTAATGAAGTGTAGAAGTTCCCAGGACCCCATACAGTGTAGATACACATGACTCAAGGATACAAGACACATATATAACATGTAATGAAGGGGAAATCAATGCCAAAAGGCAACTATCATGCAAATGAAATAATAAGCACTGCTAAGTGTAGCACAACACTGCTTCCCAGACTACTGCCAGGATACTACCAGTGGGAGAAACATTGTCAACCTGCTAAGCCTACACTTAAACACATGTCCGTCCCTGGCAGGATGACCCCAAAAATTGTGCTAAAAAGAATCTTCAGAGTAACATACCATGCCTCAAAGGTAAGCAAAGAAGAGGACGTATGTTCTCGGACTAAATGTGTGGGAAGCCTGAAGATCCATGGGTTGGGACAACTTACGAGATGGATCCCGAGAAGTGGAGAGTGGGCAGTGTGTAGTGGAGAGGTTAGATTCGGCTGGAACCTGTAGGAAGGATGATTGATGTGGAGGAGGAACTGGGGATAGGAAATGATGGGTATGACATTATGGACCAAGGCATGCCGGGGTTGGATGGACCCGTTTGTTCTAATGGGACCGGCCCGTGGATGTAAGTGAGAAAGGAGGGGGGAAACAGGGAAGGAACTGAGACATACTATTTCCTATGACAAACCACGTTATGAGTGATATGAATGTTGCATAACCCACAGAATAATATATATATATATATATATATATATATATATATATATATATATATATATATATATATATATATATATATATATATATATATATATATATATATATATATATATATATATATATATATATATATATATATATATATATATATATATATATATATATATATATATATATATATATATATATATATATATATATATATATATATATATATATATATAATATATATATATATATATATATATATATATATATATACATATATATATATATATATATATATGTATATATATATATATATATATATATATATATGTATATATAAACTGGAGTACTGCAGGAAATGCACATATGAGGTGTCAGTATCATAATGCATAAAGCAGTAATTAAGTTAAGCAGCAATAAGCAGTAGTAAGCATGTGTCAGCACTAGTAAGTAAGTAAGTTTAAGGCCGTATGCGTGAGGGTGAGCAGTGCGCATACAGGTTCAGCAACTCTGATGCAAACTATCTTTAACCATATGCAACCGGAGGTTTGTGTTTGCATGACGGTAAGTAATGGAATGCTGTGTAGCATGTTTTCAGCAGTAAAGTGAAATGCTAACATCCTGGAATGTGTAGCTGTGCAGCCATGATATATTATAACTGTTATTAACAATGCTGCATTGTTTTCACCATTAGCTATTCTGATTGTGTTGTGATTGTCCATGTGCCACATGGCTGATGGGTGTAGTGGTGTCAGCAGGCCTTCTACTGTGGACACCGGTAAGTGTAGTAGGTGGTACACATGACATGGCTGGGTACAACACACAGAGCCTTTGGTTTGGATGCAGTACAGATACAAGACTATACACATGGAGGTATGTCCATATGAAGGTAACACATCTGTTGCCCATGTAATCGCACCCAGACAGGATAGGCACAACCACACTTTGGTATATATATGCGGTCTGCTATTTGAATGACACTGAAAATGCTAACCGCAGGGTGTATATCCCTTTCCCCACTCTACTGCGATCTTCACCTCAGTAACATGGGTGTGCCACTGCTGGTGGCATAGCCCTACCCTTATGAGGGTGTGAGGTGCTCTACTACTGCAAATGGTATAAACAACAACTACTCAACCTGATAACATCCACTGTGCAGCATTACAGTCAACTATATGGGAGGATAGATGCAACAATAACTGCAATGATGGTGGATGTGTCCACAACAGCCACACCCAGTGAGTTATAGCAACCCCAGTATTACTGCACACATCTACAGTGTGGAGGAGGGCATTAACACATCTACAACCTGTGAAGGACTGTATGTCCACGGGATGGCACCTGTGGAATGTTGGCATTTGCCAAGTAGTCCTGGGCGAAATATATTCTGTGAACAGAGGTAGATCCCTTAACATCTACACACATTCCTACATGTGAGATTGTGTAGAAAAGCCTGCAATGATCTACATAGGCTGTGTGAACCCCCTAGCCCTCATCTACAACTGTCATGACTACTTCAAGGAGGTATACCAGGTTTAGGTGGCATTCTCTGCCTTTGGCTAACCCAACATTGGTGGGGTCCAGGGTTTTAATATTACCAGTGACATTGGCCATGGGTTCAGTGTTTATATGTTCCATGTTCCTGCAGATCAGGCTCATCAGCCTACTGGGTGGTAGTTCCCAGCTGACATGGTGGAACACACTTTGTGGAGTGGGATGACTGTTGCTGTGTGCCATTCAGTAGGCAGAAACCCTGAGCTGAGTCTATGATTGAACACAGTACTTAGGTAGGGTGCCGGTTTGTTCTGTAGTATGTGTAGAACGCAGCCTGTGTTGGTTTCTGGTCCCAGGGATGCTGTGTTACTGGTTTTGGAGAGTGTGGTTCTTATCTGTGCATCCGTAATTAATATAACCTTGCATCAGTCTGATGTACAGATGGGCCATTTAGGGGGTGGGGTGTCATGTGCAATGAACCCATCTGCCTGGATGTCGGTATTATATGTTGCTTCTATCTAATACTGCCATTGTGCTGTAACTCAGAGCAGATGTGAATATTGCCATTGAGATCCCTGATTTAGCTATACACTGCTTTGTGGTTGTCCTTAGTAACAGTGGTGAATCTATTGTCAGGTGTCGGCCTGTTGGATTGTATGACAGATCCCAGCTACTTACTGAGCCTGCCCAGGGGGTTCCCCCAAGCATAACACTTCACTTGACTTTACTACATGATATGTTACTGATGCCAGCCTGACAACATACAGGTGGGATGGAGTACTGTTAACATGTAATGCCCTTGTCGTGTAAGGTCCTGGTTATGGGATCTGCAACAGTTGGTAGTGTATTGCAGGCTAGATGTGTTTGGCTGTGGGGGGGATACCTATTAGTGCCAGACTCATGTTGTTTGGGCCTCTCAAACCTATTAATGGTGCATGTGGACATATATATGTTTGTTATGTTCCCAATTTTATCGACAGATGTATGTCCGGATATATCTATATCTATCTCGTATATATATATATATATATATATATATATATATATATATATATATATATATATATTGCTGTATATATGTGGACATATGGACATATATAGCTATAAATGTATGCATATCTATGTATATATATGTTTATCTTGATATATATATATATATATATATATATATATATATATATATATGTATATATTTCTATATCTAATATCTACATATATAGATATGTTATATACATTTAGATATTAATATATATATATATATATATATATATATATATATATATATATATATATATATATATATATACACACACACACATACATCTACATGTTGAAATACATTCCCCATAGTGTTGAATATCTGGGCTGGATGATATGTTTGTGAAAACATCATGATTATGCATATTTGCCATGGTTTAGTGGTAAATCACTTTGTCCACGGTGTGCAGGGTCCTGGATTCAAGCCTTGCAGGAGCTGTTTATTTTGTTGCTGGGCAGAACACAGCCCATTGGATACAGTTTGATTAACACACTTTTAAGCAGTTGTAAACGGGTTTGCGTGGGATTGCACAGAGCTAAGCACTGCTACCATATAGTTTCATAGTTTCATAGTTTAGTACTAGGCTATCTGCCCTGGGGCATTTGTAAGCCTAGCCATAGTGATGTGGCTTTCGCCACCTCATAAAATGGTACAAAATGCACAGAATAGATTTAGACTACTGTGCCTCTGTCTAGTAGTGACACAGTGAAGGTCCCCTTATATAATAGAATCCGGTTACAGTGTCTTACACTTAGCTTCTAAATTGTTTAAACTGTGTAGGCAGGGCTTACCCCTGCACAAACCTGCTTACAACTGCTCAAAATTACCTTAATCACTCTGTATCTAACAGGCCGTGTTCTGCCAAGCAACAAAATAAACAGCTCCTGCAAGGTTCGAACCCAGGAAACTGCATACCATAGACAAAGTGATTAACCACTAAGGCATACCAGTTACAAATAAATCTGATGTTTTCAGAAACATATCATCCAGTCCAGTCATGCAACAGTACAGAGAATGTATACCATCATCTAGATATATCTGTGTGTAAATATATTAATATCTAAACAGACACAAAGTATCTATATATGTAGATATATGTATATATATATATATATATATATATATATATATATATATATATATATATGTCTAAAACTATATAATATATATTAATATATATGAACATAATATACCTGCAAATGCCTACATCGACACATACACACATATATGTGTCTGCACCTATATGTCTACATATACACAGCAAGTTACATATGTGCACGCAGATATACATCTATGTAGGTATATACGGACATAGTTATATATATGTAAGCAGATATATATATATATATCAGTATATATGGCCATACATCTGTAGATAGCAATGGCAGGTTAACAAACACAGATATGGCCACATGGACCATTAATGGGGTAGAGAGGCCCCACACACTATATGTCTTGTACAAATAGGCATCCCACCCACAGCCAAACACATCCACTCTACAATACACTACCAAGTGTTGCAGATCCCGTAACCAGGACCTGACATAACATGGGCACAAGTTGTTAACAGTACTACATCCCACCTGTATGATGTCAGGCTGGTATTGGTGACATATCATGCAGTACTATCTGCCTCCCATAGGAAATGTAAAATGTGGAAGCCATCAACATCCCCAGGATACAGATACATAGACACAGATATGCAGATACATATATACATATATATATATATATATATATATATATATATATATTTATATATGGATATACATGTGACTACACATACTCACACAAATTTGTTTACAGTACAGTTCTATATGCCATGTCATATAGCTGGTCAGACACTGACATCCATATAAACAGAGGAATGTAACTGTGAAACAGTTATACTAATACAGTAGTCTGGAAAGGTTCACAACTGTTGCTGTCCAGGCCAAGTCCTTCAAATTGTTCAATAGTGAGGACAGACTGGTCCACAGGATACTAAACGACAAGCAGTATATAATGCAGGTGTAGAGTTCAGCAGCCTCTATCTACACTCTGTACAAAATCACTAGGTAGTAAAGACATCATGTGACCAAATGGGTTGTAACTGTTATATAACAAGGCATAACTGACACCATCACATGCACACTGACAAACAGAACAGTCTGTTTGGCAGGAGGCAGTAGGCTTGCATTAACCCAATATATGTAGGTAATGTAAATATAGGTGAAGTATATGGTACTTTACATTCAGATACCTTAAGGCAGCTCACCCCTGATACCCCCACATATTTTAACAGCCTAGGTAATTTATGGTGCTCCCCCCCCCCAGACTCAATAATACAGAGCCATATTCCACTGTTGCATACACTGGCCTCTGGAGTGCATAAAAGCACACATGTATTCTGTAGGTGACGCCCACACATATATGGCCCCAGCCCCACTGTATGTGTGGGGATATAACAGATGTGGACTGATGGCAGTAATGGCAGTGTGATATGCTCACAGCTCACTACAGAACAACCCCAGACAGCATGTCATATGTGCAAAGCTTGATATGTAGGTGGAGGACAGAGGCTGGAACACAGGCACAAATGTGGAGAACTGTTGCCCTACACTTAGCAAGTTGCTGATGTTACAGGATAGTCTGCAACATACCCTTAGTCAGGGAATTGAGGTTAGAAACAGAAATGGATGTAGCCATGTACTGATGGCACTCAGCACACACACTGCCAGTGACATATTTGACACAGGACCTGTGTGGTGGACAGACAACACATGATAGGCACACCTCTTTCCACCAAGAGGATAGGCCCACAGTTGAGAGCTATGCAGACTGCATTCCCTGATAAAGTAGTATGTACACACACTCCCTGTAACACCAGTACTATACAAAGCATAACACAACTCTAATCACACACTGTCTGTAGTTCCAGAACCTCCTACAAATATGTAGCTGCCCTGAGTGTGCTGGTCCTCCTGTAAGAAGTATTGCTACCTGATGTCTGTAGCACTGATGCCCACACACAGGAAGGACTGTAAAAACATCCACAGAATGTCCAGGTTATGTCATCAAATATAATCCCTACTGTACATAACATGTGTAGCAGTCTGATATCTCACTGGCTTGTTATCAAATATGATAACACTAATTATGGTGTACAGCACATATGCACCACTTCATGCACAGCATATGTACTCAAGCTGACAGAGCTGTGGCTGGAAGCACATATACTGGACCAATAATGCCACGTTGCTGTGATAACCTCATACATTTACTGTTGTAACAGGGTTTGTTGCAACATATGTCCTATGAGGGATAAGAAGCCAGTAACTGTCACAGCTTTCACCATCTGCAGACTGCAATCCTCACACTACCTTCTGCAGTCCACAGATAGATGCTCTGTTGGTAACACATGAAACCAAAGGCACAACATACTGCCCTGTCTGCAGATGGGGATTCCACATAATCATGGAACTGACATGGCAGGTACGGAGACATGTAGGACAGTCATATCCACACACATACTGTTAAACCAACAGTACTCCACATGTAGTATAGCAGCACTTACAGTCTGTAGTCAGGTCAGGCACATCCCCCTCCTGTGTGTTGCCCTGTTTCCACAGTGTATGTTAGAGGTAAATCCCCAATCCATATGAGATGCTGTTTGCCAAACAACAGATCTAGTTCCTGCTCACAGTGAATGAAAAGGGCCAACACCAACATGATGTTCCTAGATATTGGAGTGTGTTTCCATGCAATTGGCTATGGGAATGTTACCACAGCTGTTCCACATGCAATCAGCTAGGGGAGGGCTGCAATTCGTGCAGAGGTCATCAACTGATCATGAGCATCACTTAAACTACACATGCTGCTGCCAAACAAAGCAGGTGTAGGTCTCCACATCCACCAGACAGGGAGTGGGAGAGACAGACAGAGGCAAAGACAAGGCAGGGAGTGGTGGGAGAGTAAAACCTAAGCATTTTTGTGTCACACACCTACCAGCACAGGGTATCAAACCCCTGATGACTATGTAGTGCTATCACAGTTCTATGCAGTTATTGGATGCACCACATGGGTTACCTGCTATGGAGGCCTCACAACATATATGTGATGGTGACTGACATCTGCAACAGGGATATGGTAGCTATACGGTAGGTGACGTACACATGCCTGTCCACATGTGCAGGTGCCAGCATCAACACAGCCACACTCACAGGGATGCACACACATTGACAGACTTGGCAGGGCCAGGATTAAAATACATCAGTAGTGGGATTGCCACATCACATCACTGTGCAGGTATCACATGCACCACATGGGTCATACAGGGGTTGTATGGGCAAAGACTATGGTGAGGTGTCTGACATCAGACAACATGCTTCAGTATGCCCATTGGGGTTGTAGGGAGTGTGGATGTGAACATACGGACCATACAACACACACACACAAACACACAGGGTGCCAGTACTGACATGCATGGGTGCATGTCTGCATGGGTGTTTGGTGCTTCACTGTGCCAGATGGTTGTACAAGGCTAGGTGATGGGTATACCTTGGCATCAGGCCACATGACATTGGTCTGCATTGTGGCTCAGACCTGTAGTGTCTGCATTTGCCCACACAGGTGGGTACTGTATCCCCATCCAGTCACTTGGGTGACTATAGTGTGTGGCCAATGCTGTGCATTGCTTGCCATGTATGTGTTCCTTAGTGCATGACATGGACAGTGTCTGGGATGTGCACACCTCCCATATGCATGTACAGTGACATGGGGAACTGTGCCTGGGGTGTCTGGCCCATGTTGTGAACACAGATTATCATCAGACGTGCCAGTCTTGTCCACCTGTGGTGGAAACTGGTAATGGGCAGCAGGTTTACTCTGCACCTACATTGATAGCATGCTAATGGCATACCTGGTGTCAGTGAATACAGGATATGTTGTCAGGCATGCTATGTCCTTTGTGGGTCACATGTGATGGCACCAGAGGTGTTTTAGGTGTCCATTGGGGAACATGGCGAAGGTGCACTGTCTGCATGTACATGCATATTGAACAGATGGACAGGGTGCCATGCCCTCTGAAGCCCACAACTATCACCCCATAGTTACTATCAGTGGCCATTATGCAGTGTACTACCCACATATTGGCTGTTTCCTAGGCATGTGTGTGTATGAGACATGGGATGAGAGTGTGCTCTGGGTAATACTGGGGTTGCTAACTGTGATTGCATGGCCTTGATGTCACATGCATGGGTTTGGCTTTGCACCCCAGCTCTCAGCTATTTCACACCTGTTATCCCTGTAAGGTGGACATTGTGATATATAGTAGGGCCACCATATAAGAAATATGCAAAACCTGCTCCGCATTGGCCACAGGTGTCACACACTCAAAACCATCTCCACACAGGATACATGTTACAAACCCTCACACACACACCTGTCATGTCTGGGAGTAGAATCCCTACATAACTAGTTTATCACACTACAGCACTATGCAGTTATAGTATGCGCCATGGCGATTACTGGAGTACTCCTTCCCCAAAGATGTATATCACATTGGATGACATCAGCAGGATTGCCAATGTAGGACATTCAATTTGTAGTGAGTGTGACTAGCCTAAAATACATTGCTCCCTACACAGACAGTGACACACATACAAAACATCCATAACCGACATGTGTGGGTATAAAACCCCTAACAGAGGTCTATATCACACTACAGCATGGAGTTGTTATAGGATGCACCACGGTGATTACTAAGGAACTCATTCCCTAAAGGTGTATTTCACAATGAATGAAAGCAGGATTGGCAAAGTAGGCCATTTGAAATGTACTGTGTGTGACATCCAGAACTGCCATGGGTGGGGATGGAACCCTACCACAGTTCTACATCACACTACAGCAGTATGCAGTTACAGGACACACGACAGAGATTACTGGGCTACACTCTTCCCAGAGGTGAATTTCTATGTGGGTGACATCAGCAGCCTTGCCAAAGTTGAGTATATGAATTGAAAGGTGTGTGAGTACCCTAAAAAGCATTTCTCTCTACACAGTCAGAGACAAACAGACATGCACACAAATGCACACACACACAGTTGCCAAGTCTGGGGTTAGAACTCCTACCTAACTACTTTATCAAACTGCACAGTTACAGGATGCGATACAGAGCTTACTGGGCTACAGTCTTCCCAGAAGTGTATTTCTAGTTGGGTGACATCAGCAGCCTTACCAGTGTTGAGTATATGAATTGTAAGGAGTGTGAGTACCCTAAAAAGCATTGCTCTCTACGCAGTCAGACACACACACAAACACACACTCACAGTTGACAGGTCTGGGGTTAGAACTCCTACCTAAGTTATCACACTACAACAGTACACAATTATGGGATGCACCATGGAGATTACTGGGCTACAAGTCTCCCAAAGGTGTATTTGACATTGGGTGACGTCAGCAGGCTTGTCATAGTAGGGCTATGGTGAGGCCAGTGTGTGCATGGGCCATAACCCTTTCATCTATGGGTTGACATACCGCATGCGGGCACACATGGGGTCATATGTCACAGGTACGTGTATACAGCTGCTAGATGACTACTTCCGTGTACAGTCATGTTGCACAGCTGGCACGTGCACCACATAGTCTGTAATGCTGACAGATACTGGTGGCTAGTATCTGCAGTGAGTGACATCTGCACCTCATGTGTTTGAGGCCCTTTGGCTGTGTGTTGGGTGGGACAGGCCTGGATGGCTCCTTGTCACAGTCACCCTCTTCCACACATCTATGTATGTCTACCTTTCGCTTATTATAGTCTGTTGTCCTGACATATCTGTCTCATAAATAAAGACATTGGGGACCTACAGACACTGGATCCTACCCAATTTGGCTTTGTCAAGGGCAGATCCTGCCTCTTGAACTTGGTCGACTTTTTCGAAACAGTCACTAAGGCCATTGATGAGGGTAAGGCAGTTCACACAGCCTACCTTGACCTAGCAAAAGCGTTTGACACAATACCCCACTCGGGCATCATAGAAAAGCTCATCAGCTTAGATGTAAACCCATATGTCACAAGATGGGTTGCAAACTGGCTCAAGGACAAAACACACAGGGTTAGAGTTGCTGGTGCCAAGCCGGTCACGAGCGGTGTCCCACAGGGCTCAGTCCTGGGCCCCCTCTTGTTCGGCATTTATTTTTCTGAAGTGCAGGCAAACATAGGGGAATTGTGGCTGACAAAATTTGCAGATGACTGCAAACTGGGCACCATAATTGACACTCCATCAGACACAGACATCCTCCAGAGAGGTCTCATAGAAATGGATAACTGGTGCCAGAGCCATGGCCTTAAGCTAAATGCCAAAAAATGTATAGTCATACCCTTTGGGAAAAACAAGGTAACCCCTAATTACCACATAGGTGGTAATCCATTAAACACGGAAGAAGTTATCAGGGACCTGGGGACCCAAGTTGACAGTAACCTCTCTTTTGACACTCACATTGCCAAAGTGGTTAGGAAGACCTTCTACATTGCCCACCTGATCATGAAGGGATTCACATCCAGATCAGAGAGGTCATTGTACCCCTGTACTCTTCACTTATCAGACCAATGATTGAGTACAACGCCCATTCAGAATGTACCGCACTCCAACACCTGCAGCAGTTGGAAAGACCCAAAAGTTCCTCACCAAAAGGATAAAGGGGCTCAAACATATGTCATACGATGCCCGACTGAAGAAACTCCAGCTCTATTCAGTCGCATACCGTCTGCTCAGAGGTGATCTGTACCTGACATACAAGGCCATGTCCAACCCGGAATTAATGGACATGCTCCACCTCAAAAAATCCAAATCCACCAGAGCCACGAGAGCAAGAGACTTAAACCTCAACACGGATATAAATAGAACATGATGGAGGGACAGATTCATCACCCAGAGACTCCCTACACTATGGAACAGAGTCCCAGTCCATGTGAGGCAGACCCCCTCACTGACTCTGTTCAAGAGAAATCTTGACGAGTGGATGAGAGATCGTAGGTTTACCCCGGGAATCATCTCTGTGTCACTGCTGGACAGAGGCACAGCAAACTAATGGGTATAGTATTCTCATCCTAAGGGGTGGTGAAAGCCACACACACTCTGGCTAGGCTTATAAATGCCCTAGGGCAGATAGCCTAGTATGAACCTATGAACCTATTAACCTATGTATTTCTATCCATTGTGTGTGTAAGGCATAAGTGGTGCATACTGATGAGTGTCTGCATTAACAACTGCAACTGGCAGATATGTCTGGTCCACTGGTGTTTGCAGTCATGGCCTCCATGTGTTTGTGTGTGAGTATGCCCAGTATGACCTTTCAGTATGTCGTTGACTGACATTGTCTTCATTTTTCTGTGTGTGAGCATGCCCAGTATGACCTTTCAGTATGTTGTTGACTGACATTGCCTTCATTTCTCTAAGTGTGTGAGAATGCCCAGTCTGATCTTTCAGTATGTTGTTGACTGACATTGCCTTCATTTAGTGTGTGAGCATGCCCAGTATGGCCATCTGTATTGAATGTGTGGATCGTGTCCAGGTAGTTTGTGCTGAAGTGCTGACCTTTGTGTTGTACACTGACAGGTAGCAAGCTGTCTCTGCAGGGTATCCATCAATCTTTTGGGTTTGACTGTTACTACATTTCTACATAGCAGGGGGGCACACCTGACTGTTTCTACATTTCTACACAGGAGTGGGGGTGCACACCTGACTGTTATTACATTACTATGTAGGATGGGGGGGCACACCTGACTATTTCTACATTTCTACACAGTGTTGGGGGGCACACCTGAATGGACTGTTAGTACATTACTATGTAGGATGGGGGGGCACACTTGACTATTTCTACATTTCTACACAGGGTTGGGGGGCACACCTGACTGTTATTACATTACTATGTAGGAGGCACATGTGACACTTGTACACATTTGCTATGACTGTACTGATATGTCAGGTACTCCATTTCATTCTGTATTACTAACTATCATGCTGATTAGAGGCATACCAGTGTACTACAGATCGTGGCTTTGGTTGCCTTACATATTATTGTCTGACTTCCTACCCTTCAGAACTAACATCCCACTGCCTGCCCTGCTGTGGTCTGTCTGTGTAGGCCTGGGGGAGGGGTTAACCATAGCCATCATTCTGGGGCCATGGCACAGGCCCTGTTTGGATACACCTGTCCCACTGGCTGCGACTGTTGTTGGGTATGTGAACCATCCTGACTGGCATGTGTGTGCCATATGGACACACATGTCACTCAGCACTTTCCTGCAGTGGGTTTTGTCACCCTGTATAGTACTGGCTACTATGGTGACTCCAGTATGTCTTACACATGTCAGGGTGTCACTATGGGGTTCTACTGTCTGCTGCCATAACATTCAGCCACGCAATTCCCTTGCATGCTCACATTCATACCATAGCTACAGGTAACAACACATTCTACTCCATTTTGCATTTGGTAGGTTGATTGACTTACCTTGAGGGTGTGCCAGACTTGCGGATAGTGCTGGAAGGCTGCCTATGTTGGATGCACATAGTACACTCCCTATACATGGTTGAGCACAGGTAGTGTCATGTTTGGCATCCCTTTTACTGTATGTATGAGTCAGAGAGATGTGTTATTCCCTGGGTCCCTACTGTGTCAGTGCATGTGCTATGTGTTGCCTCTTTGCCAAGGCCAGGGCATACTGGGCACGCCTCCTTCTGCCTACTGGGGCAGGCTCAGGTTGTTCCTCCTCCAGGTCACTCTGTGCCTATGCAGGCCTTGGCATTGGTGAGGGGCTGTGTGGCCCTGCCCCATGCTGTTCCTGCTGCAGCTGTTCCCACAGAATCATATTGTGTAGCATAGCACATACCTTAACAATTTGGGTACATGTAGCTCGTGAATATTGCAAGGCTCCACCGGATGTGTCCAGACACTGGAACCATGACCTGAGCATCCCAAACACATGCTGTATTATATGTCTGGCCTGTGCGTGTGCCTCATCATGGCGTTCTTGTTCAGGTGTGTGTGCATTTCTGATGGTTGTCATCAGTCACGGCTCCAGTGTGTACTCAGCATCCCTCACTAGGTGACCGTACGGGATGTCACCATTGGCAAATCTCTGGTACAGCTGCGTCAGTTGCCATATGTGGCAATTGTCATAGCTTCCAGGGCAGCCAACATACACATTAATTATAAATTAATTAACCCTGGTTCTGTGCACTCTTCTCCGTCTCCTCACTGTGAGTTGTTTGGCAGGATTCACATTCTCACCACCCTCAGCCTCTTGCACATGTTGTTCTATGTTGCCTGCTACAGCCCTTCTCATTTTATAGGTTTGTTTGTTAAAACGTCCCCACTTGTATATGCCAGTAGTGTAGAGTGTGGGAAAAACCAGTGGAGAAGGTGTTTGCTTAGTTTATAGTAGTGTTCTGGGCTGGACTGCTGCCTGTGTAATCGGCTGATTCTGATACATTTCACTTGTCAGCTAAGCTAGTTCTCCTTGATTACCTTTCTACTGCTGTTTTCCCTTCCCATTGCCTTCCTGTTTAAGCCTGGTTGTGCACTGCACAAGTAGAGTACTCAGATATGCACACTGCTGCTATTTCCTGGTTTAACTTCTTTTTTCTTCCTGTAAAACCCAGTGCACGGTGGGCACAACTGCTTACGCTTTGTAAATAGTGCTAGGCAGGTTTAGACACACCCCCTAGCAAACCCGAGCCACAGGCTTCCTATCTGCTGACAGTATACCTGACACACCCACCCATGATGTCACCTACCTCCTAGTCTTGCACTCATTTATTCATACTCTTACACTGTTGGGACCTGCCTCACATGCTGGGGAAAACTGGGATTCACTATCCTTCTCCTCATTTACATAGGATTGCCTGCTAATGCATAGTTACATATGTCACACTGAGCCTCCCCCCTTAGCAACCACTATTCACTGGCCAGGTTGTCTTTTGCCTGCCATTGATTTGCATGGCAGAGTACTGATTTTTGTTAGAATGCTTGTTTTAGGTTTATTTTCTTATTTCCCCACTGATCCCGTTTGCACACCACTGATCTATGCTTCAACAACCGAGATCGGTGAAAAAAAATAAAAGTTGTTTTTTTTATTTTTTGTATTGTTTGTGATGCCAATGGCCTTATACTTGTCCATTGGCATGCTTCCTCAATGATGTTCAGCCTCTATTTGGAGCTGTCATGTCTCCGTTTTGAATTTTGCAAAAATGTACTCGGTTACTAACCGAGTACATTTCTGCAGATTACGCTAGTCCTGCACGGCCTGATTCCAGCTTCCTGGATAGCAGATTTACCTCATTTGCATGGTTTTCATCTGCATATGGGGTAATTTGCATACAAGGGCTGGGAACGTGCAGGACTAGTGCAAGAGCGCTCGTGCACATCAAACAAGCATGTATGTGGATCGCTCGGCTGCCATATTGCCAACATTACCTCTTACACTAATCATGCATGCCATGCAGGGCTTTCTGAATCCAGGGGATTGTTTTATTTTTTTATAACCTAATATATAACAGTAATGTTCTGTTTACATTTCTACAATGTTTCTAATACTCACATTAAAATATACACTTTTACAATATTTTCAGCATTTTCATCTTAAATTTCACAAAATTTAACTTTCTTTCATTCCATTACCCCATCCTTTTTTCCACACACATTCATCTATTTCAGTCAACACCCCTACATAATTTCTATTTTTATTATACAATTTATCACATTTTCTTGTCTACAGTATTAGTACTGTTACCATGAACATCTCATTGTATTTGATAATTTCACATTTTTTTCTTTTTCATATTTTGCATATATAGGATCATAGGATCATAGGAAGTTACTAGGTTATTAGCCCTGAGGCCCTTACAAGCTTAGCCAGGAATTTAGCCCATTTTCCAACCAGTCAGCACCCTATGCAACTGTCAAGCGGGACACAGGTGGAATCCCAGGGGTATATTTTCTGTTCCCTATCCAGGTTGTGCTTAAAAAGATTTAATGAGGTACTCTGCTTTGGGTCCAGGCACCTAGGCGGTGCGACACCCACCTGTGAGACAGCTGGATGTGGACACATGGCAGGATGACATTTTAACTGCAGTGACAAAGGACTGTGGACAATTCCCTGTCAAAATTGAGGGAACCCCTACACCCTAACCACAGGTGGCAGATACAAACCACCACAGTGATACACTGTGCACCCCCTTAGAAGCCACCATGAAAGTGTTACTGGAAAATCCTGCTGGGATAGCCTGCCGCGTGGGCATGAAAGTGGTACCATGGAACCCGTGTGCTATGGGCAGAGCCTTTATTAATTGCATATGCAATGTCATGTGTGCTGTGCTTGGTGCATACCAAACCAGACAGCATCATAATTTGTAGAAATGTGCCACAGCACGGAGGAAATCCTGCACATTAGTGTAGTCACACTTATGTTGTAAGATGTGCTTTAGGCGACGCTCCTTACTACAATAGCCTTCTTACGGTGTTACAGGCATCCCCAGAAGAGATTCACGTGGTATCCGTCAGGTTCTGCTCCTGCTGCAGAACACACAAAAGGTCAGCTAGCTGTACAGTAGAGGCGGCCAGTAATACCTTCAGCCGACGCGATGCCACGCCTCCACCTGGTTGTTAGTATGTGGGAAGTCCATCTCAGAGACATCGGACACATTCCAGAACCGCGGGTATGATGGCATTCGTGTCTGTACTGAACAGCGGGATGCATACTTGCGTGGTCGGCCTCGGACATAATGATGGTCTAGAAATACACCAATCGGCTGGGCACATTCTGTAAGGAAGACACAATGTCAGAAATGCAGGACAACATCATCCAAAGGTAGGAATGCCGCTATCAGCTTGCGAATGGCAATGGAGAAAGCAGTGTCCGTGCTTATAGAGGGTGACAAGGTGGTGATGTTGGATCTGTCGCCAGATGATCTGTGCAAAATGGAATAGGCATCCCTTCAGAATACTCCTAGGGAATGCCTTCGCTGGCACGAATTGCTGCCTTCTCAAAGTCAGTCATGATATACTGTGGTGACAAAGTGCATGTGCTATGTGTTGCCTCTTTGCCAAGGCCAGGGCATACTGGGCACGCCTCCTTCTGCCTACTGGGGCAGGCTCAGGTTGTTCCTCCTCCAGGTCACTCTGTGCCTATGCAGGCCTTGGCATTGGTGAGGGGCTGTGTGGCCCTGCCCCATGCTGTTCCTGCTGCAGCTGTTCCCACAGAATCATATTGTGTAGCATAGCACATACCTTAACAATTTGGGTACATGTGGCTACGTGAATATTGCAAGGCTCCACGGATGTGTCCAGACACTGGAACCATGACCTGAGCATCCCAAACACATGCTGTATTATATGTCTGGCCTGTGCGTGTGCCTCATCATGGCGTTCTTGTTCAGGTGTGTGTGCATTTCTGATGGTTGTCATCAGTCACGGCTCCAGTGTGTATTCAGCATCCCTCACTAGGTGACCGTACGGGATGTCACCATTGGCAAATCTCTGGTACAGCTCGTCAGTTGCCATATGTGGGAATTGTCATAGCTTCCAGGGCAGCCAACATACACATTAATTATAAATTAATTAACCCTGGTTCTGTGCACTCTTCTCCGTCTCCTCACTGTGAGTTGTTTGGCAGGATTCACATTCTCACCACCCTCAGCCTCTTGCACATGTTGTTCTATGTTGCCTGCTACAGCCCTTCTCATTTTATAGGTTTGTTTGTTAAAACGTCCCCACTTGTATATGCCAGTAGTGTAGAGTGTGGGAAAAACCAGTGGAGAAGGTGTTTGCTTAGTTTATAGTAGTGTTCTGGGCTGGACTGCTGCCTGTGTAATCGGCTGATTCTGATACATTTCACTTGTCAGCTAAGCTAGTTCTCCTTGATTACCTTTCTACTGCTGTTTTCCCTTCCCATTGCCTTCCTGTTTAAGCCTGGTTGTGCACTGCACAAGTAGAGTACTCAGATATGCACACTGCTGCTATTTCCTGGTTTAACTTCTTTTTTCTTCCTGTAAAACCCAGTGCACGGTGGGCACAACTGCTTACGCTTTGTAAATAGTGCTAGGCAGGTTTAGACACACCTAGCAAACCCGAGCCACAGGCTTCCTATCTGCTGACAGTATACCTGACACACCCACCCATGATGTCACCTACCTCCCTAGTCTTGCACTCATTTATTCATACTCTTACACTGTTGGGACCTGCCTCACATGCTGGGGAAAACTGGGATTCACTATCCTTCTCCTCATTTACATAGGATTGCCTGCTAATGCATAGTTACATATGTCACACTGAGCCTCCCCCTTGCACTATTCACTGGCCAGGTTGTCTTTTTGCCTGCCATTGATTTGCATGGCAGAGTACTGATTTTGTTAGAATGCTTGTTTTAGGTTTATTTTCTTATTTCCCCACTGATCCCGTTTGCACACCACTGATCTATGCTTCAACAACCGAGATCGGTGAAAAAAAATAAAAGTTGTTTTTTTTATTTTTTGTATTGTTTGTGATGCCAATGGCCTTATACTTGTCCATTGGCATGCTTCCTCAATGATGTTCAGCCTCTATTTGGAGCTGTCATGTCTCCGTTTTGAATTTTGCAAAAATGTACTCGGTTACTAACCGAGTACATTTCTACAGATACGTAGTCCTGCGGCCTGATTCCAGCTTCCTGGATAGCAGATTTACCTCATTTGCATGGTTTTCATCTGCATATGGGGTAATTTGCATCCAAGGGCTGGGAGCGTGCAGGACTAGTCTAAAGCGCTTCGTGCACATCAAACAAGCATGTATGTGGATCGCTCGGCTGCCATATTGCCAACATTACCTCTTACACTAATCATGCATGCCATGCAGGGCTTTCTGAATCCAGGGGATTGTTTTATTTTTTTATAACCTAATATATAACAGTAATGTTCTGTTTACATTTCTACAATGTTTCTAATACTCACATTAAAATATACACTTTTACAATATTTTCAGCATTTTCATCTTAAATTTCACAAAATTTAACTTTCTTTCATTCCATTACCCCATCCTTTTTTCCACACACATTCATCTATTTCAGTCAACACCCCTTCATAATTTCTATTTTTATTATACAATTTATCACATTTTCTTGTCTACAGTATTAGTACTGTTACCATGAACATCTCATTGTATTTGATAATTTCACATTTTTTTCTTTTTCATATTTTGCATATATAGGATCATAGGATCATAGGAAGTTACTAGGTTATTAGCCCTGAGGCCCTTACAAGCTTAGCCAGGAATTTAGCCCATTTTCCAACCAGTCAGCACCCTATGCAACTGTCAAGCGGGACACAGGTGGAATCCCAGGGGTATATTTTCTGTTCCCTATCCAGGTTGTGCTTAAAAAGATTTAATGAGGTACTCTGCTTTACATGGTGAGGAAGTCTATTCCACAAAAGGAGAAGTCTCTAGGACAAAAATCTGTCCCACCAGCAAGTTCTATTGATGTCACGACGAGGTTGAGGTCACACGTGCGGGTTACTTGAGTGGAGCTTGACTTGTGGATATGCAGCAGTCCCATCAGGGCAGGGTCTTTGCTTTGTATGCCAGACAGAGGTCACTACTGAGGAGTCTGTAGGAGACTGAGTAGAGGGACAAGGCTTTTAGCCTATCTGTGTAGTGTAGATGATTGAGGCCCTGGATTGTCTGGGTGAGGCGCCTCTGTGGTCTCTCCAGCTGCTGCATGTGCTTTGTGAGGTACATGCCGAAAGGGGCATTATACTCAATAATGGGTCTTATAAGAGAAGAATACACAGATGTTATGACCACCTTGTCCCTGGATGAGATACCCTTACTTATGAGGTGGGCCATGTAGAAAGCTTTCCATACAATGGAGGCGATATGGTGGCCAAAAGTCAGTTTGCTATCAACTTGGGTGTTCAAGTTCCTCACCACTGATTATGTGCTTAGTGCCTTATTATCAATGTGATAATTTGTGGGGACGTCATTCTCCCCAAAAGGGATGATGATGCATGTTTTGGCATTCAGTCTGAGGCCATGTTTCTGGCACCAGTCATTTGTATAATTGAGACCCTCTTGGAGGATGTCCACATCACTAGGGGAATTGATGACAGCACCCAGCTTGCAGTCATCTGCAAACTTGGTCAGCTATAGCCTACTAGATTTGGCCTGCACCTCTGAGAGATATATCCCAAACAGCAGAGGCCCCAAGACTGATTCCTGGGGTACAGTGCTTGTTATGGGTCTACTACTTAAGGTGGCTTCCCCTATTTTGACTAGGTGGGTTCTATCAGTGAGCCAGTTTGATACCCATCTGGTAACATATGGCTTGATGCCTAGTTGAGAGAATGCATCTATTATACCTGAGTGGGGAATAGTATCAAAGGCATTGGCCAGGTCAAAGTAGGTGGTGTGCACTGTCTTCCCCTCATCTATGGCCTTGGTGACTGTCTCAAAGAAGTTGACCAAATTTAACAGGCACAACCTCCCCCTGACAAAACCAAACTGTGTGGGATCAAGTGTCTGGACATTGCCAATGTCCTTGTTAATGAGATCCATGATAATCCACTCCATGGCCTTGCAAATCAGGCTAGTTAAGATGATGGGCCTATAATTTCCTGGATGGGTGGATGCTCCACCTTTGTGCAAAGGGATGACAGTGGCTGTCCTCCACTCAGCTGGGAGGAAGCTGGTACAAAGGATTTGGTTGAATAGGGTGCCTAATGGTGCTGCAAGTTCCTGCCTGAGTTCATGTAGGATGCAGCCTAGGATGGTATTGGTCCCATGGAGGCTGTATTTTTTACATTTGAGAGGGCAGTGATGACTTGCTCCTTAGAGATAAGGGGAAGGGGGAAGGTACTGGGGATGTCCTGCTTTACTGATGGGGACCGAATAGTGAAGTTTTCAGTGAACCTGTCTGCCAGCAGGTTGGCTATATCTATAGGGTTTGTGTATGTGGTGTCTTTGACCACCAGCTCTGAGCAGATCTGGGGGCTTCCCTTGAGCTTGCAGACATATGTGAAGAAAGCCTTCTGACTCTCTTTAGTAGATGTGACCACTTTGGATTCGAAGTTTACTTTGGAGGATTTCACTAGTGCTCTTATTTGCTTGTTCAGGCTATGGAGAGATGGTTTCCAATTAGACACCTGCTCCTTTTGGTCCTGGACAGCAATTTTTTCCTTTTATTATAGAATGTATTTATTGTAGATGTCCACCAGACAGGTTTACTCTTCCTTGAGGAAGATAATTTCATCTTGTCTGGTATTTTGTGGCTCACTGCTTTTTTTCTGCTGTGATAAAAATGTCTGTAGTGTTTACTGCCTAAAAGAGTGTAGGCTAGTAGCTGTAGTATTGTTCCCCACCCCTCCCTGTTGCTGTCTTGCTGTTATACTTGCTGGCTTTGCAGTTGCCCGCCCCTACTGTAAATTTGATCTGAAACACACCACCCAGTCATGTGTCATTAGCTCATTCTACCTAATACAGAGAGAACATTTAAGAAGGCCAACCCACTTAGTTTTCTAACATTGAATTATCTTCTGCTTCTCCTTTCTCCCTTTCCTTTACAAAAAAAACTTTGCTAGAATCATCCTATGTTCTGCTTAACTGTAACAAAAAAAAAAAAAAGCTTGTTTCCTGCCTCTCCTGTAACTAGTCGAGTCCAGATACAGATTTGCTAAAATCCCAGACTGTCTGTAAGCTTCTGAGCCCCCCCAAGCTTGTCTCCGTTGGAGGGAAGCCTGCTAGCTTATCATTGGGAGTGATAAGCACTAGGTAACCTATCTACCACATAAGGAGTGGTTTCTGGCTCAGAAATTGTAGTTATTGCCTGTTTGGGCAGTTTTTCCATCTCTCTCAACTTTCTGATTTAAAAGCTGGCATTTGCACATGTTTCCTGCCTTTCCTGTAACTAGTCTAGTCCAGATACAAGTTTGCTGTATCCAGGACTGTTTGTAAGCTCCTGAGGCCTCCAAGCCTTTCTGTGTTGGAGGGAAGCCTACTAGCTTATCAGTGGGAGTGGTAAGCACTAGGTAACCTATCTGCCACATAAGGCGTGGTTTCTGGCCTAGAAATTGTAGTTATTGGCTGTTTGGGCAATTTTTCTATCTCTCTCAACTTTCTGATTTAAAAGCCCGGATTTGCACTTGTTTCTTTCCTGTAACTAGTCTAGTCCAGATACAGATTCTTAGTTTTAGCACTTGAATTTGCTTATTCATGCTCAGCATTTGTTCAAAAGTGGTCATAAGCACTAACTAAGCTACAAATTACTACAGCACTCAACCTTCCTCATTACCTAGAGGAAAACAGTTTTTGTACTTACTTTCCTCACTTGCTTAGAGAAAAATAGCTCTTATACTCACTTTCCTCACTTATCTAGAGGAAAATAGTTTTTTATTCAGGCATCTCCAAGGGTCAGCTCCCAGTGTTCTCTTCTGTATAGCTGATGAATCTGGGCAACTTGGAGCAATGTGGCAGTTGCCTCATGCACACAGACAACCCTCTCCTCCTACCACCCAACACTACAACCTGTGAGAGATGCAGTTATCTAGCCAAACTGGAAGTAAAGCTCTCTCCAACCAAGACTGAACTTGACAGTCAAGAGGAGAAGGTAAACACATGCACCACACCACACTCATCACATAGTCCCACTAAACCTACACCACAAAAATCCACACATAGAAATGCAAAAACATTCACAGAGGCTATCAATAATAATTTGCTCAAGAAACAGAGACCTCCAAAGCAAAAACACAAGTAACCTCCACCCCCAACACAACCCAAATGACACATAGCCCACAGACTCAATGTGCCACTCAACCACAGCCCATAAGGCAAAACAATGTGCCCAATACACTAGTCATAGGTGACTCTATAGTCAGGCACACTGATGTCCCACTCACCAGACTAAACAAGGTAGAAGGTTACTGTCAGCTGCCTGTTAGGTGCCAGGATCCGCCACATAACCCACACAATCAGGTCACTCCAGAAGTACAATATGACTCTGCCATTGTCCATGTTGGTGTGAACGACCTGAGACGTACCTCCCTGGACTACATGAAAAGAGACATGGAAGAGCTCTCTGATCTTCTGGCCTACGCAGGTATGACCTTAGCCCTGAGTAGCATCCTGCCATTGCCCAGAATGATACCGCAGTACAAGGACAAAATGATTGACTTCAGCAATTGGCTAAGCTTCAGGTGTCATTGTAAGGGGATCCAGTATATGTCTGCCTGGGATGACATGGTTGACAGACCACGATGCTTTGCCAGAGATGGCCTGCACCTGTCATCCCTAGGATTCCGGATAGTTGCTAAGTCTCTTGCCACCCATATAGCACCTTTTTTAGGCAAGGTTCAAATGACAAATTCAGCACTGTAACAGGAACAGGCAAGCAAAACTGAGAGTAATGCTACTCAGTGCTAGAAGTCTAAATCTCAAAATGCACTCACTCGAGGCACTCCTTAAAATGGAAAACATCAATATCTGTGCAGTGACTGTGGCCTGGTTCAAGGATCCAGAGACCACCCCTGCACTACCAGGCTATAACTCATACCACACTTTTCAGCCACCTAACCTGGACCGGAACACTAAAGGTGGATGTGTGTCTATATTCATTAAGGTTATCCACACCTCCAGGCTAGTTGCTCAGCATAATGCATCCAAGTTTATTCAAGTGCAACTAACTCTGGGCAAAACTACAGTCCAAATTCTAGCTTGCTACAAATCCCCCACCATGCCCCAGGATTCCCACTCCCTTTTTAATATACTGGAAAATGTTAAGGTTCAACCAACACCCTAATAATGGGTGATTTCAACTACCCCACCATTAACAGGGAAAACTACTCATGTACCAACTCCTTCACTCAATGCTTTCTGGAATTCATAAATTCCAATGCCCTGGATCAACTTTTCCACACACCCCCCAGGGGCAACAATATCCTTGACCTAGTCATTACCAACATGAGTGATCAGTGTTCCACACCTGACGTCAACTCCTCATTGGTCCGATCCGGCCATAAGCTAAATACCCTAGATATCCACATCCCGCCCCCACCCCCCATTAAGGAAACCATGCTAAAAATTTTCTCCAAAGCCGACTTCATGCATTTTAAGACAGAAGTGGTAAACTTCATGACACCCATGCAGATGGGCAATACAGTTACAACTGCCAAATCCTATACAAAATACACTCTATAAGCACTTACACGAATGCATGGATCATGCTATCCCAAACAGAGCCAAGATGCTATCCTCCAAAAAAAAAGGAAGCCAATCTGGTGGTCCCCTGCCATAAACAAACTCCACAACAGAAGGAAGAAACTGTTGCAAAAGAGAGTAAAATCCCATGAGTGGAGGAGCTCCCTGGTCAGCCTCAGTAAGAGGCTGAGATCCCTTATAAGATCCTCCAAAGCTAGCTACAAAAACAAAATCACCACTGATTCTTAGGACAGCCACAAATCATTCACCTAACCACTCCTACTTCCTCTCTACCTATTACACTCCACCCCTTTCACCACCATCATCTTCCTACCCTCTCCCCTACACACCATCACCTCACACTTCTCTTCATATTTAATAAGGCAATACCTTTTCTTAGCTCTTTCTCTACACTATATATTCTACTTTATCAAAGCCTCAACATGCTTACAAAACTTGCATCATTCTCAATTCAGCTACTACTTCTTCTGAATCTTACTTACATCCACTACCTTACCCAGCCCAGCACCACAACCCACACACCATTCCTTCACACAACCAACTCACTCCCTACAACTCACTTACACTCATTTGTCTCAATCTCCCCTGGACTGTATCCCATTAACATCCACCTATTTTTCACTACAAACTAAGCACTCCTTATAAATTCTCTAGCCCCTCTCTAACCTCCAATACCCACACAAATCTGACAATATACAACATAGAAACAAGGTAATCCAAACACCTCATCAGCATAATCCAACACCTAACAACCATACGTCTATCTGGAGATATACACCCTAACCCTGGCCCAGACACCACTTCCTCTATATCTAAATCCATCCTATTAGCTTATCTACATGCACTAAGCATAGCTAACAAAATCCCCAGCCTCCATGCCTGGCTTCTCCACAACAAACCTGACATCTTAGCTATCCCTGAAACCTGGTTAAAACCTCATATAAAAGATGCTGAAATAGTACCACCTAACTACTCCATCATCAGAAAAGACAGGGCCCACAAAAAGGGTGGTGGAGTAGCTCTACTCTATTCATCCTCCCTATCCATTACTCCCTGTAACAAACCCATTCCTCACTTCACCAATGCAGAATTAATATTAGCTCTATTTCAATTAAATAAACACAAATACATATGCATAGCCTCCCTTTACATCCCCCCCTGGAGACAATATCTCAGTACCTGAGGATATCCTTTCCTGGCTTTCTACCAATATCAGTAATGAAACTATTATCATGGGAGACACAAATATTAATTGGTCCTCCAGTCATTCCCCTACACACCCCCTAAACATCAACCTATATAAGTACTCTCAGCTCATCAACTTCACTACCAGGCCCTCTGAAGACTTCTCCAGTGGCTACTACCCTGATAGTGGAACTCTTCTCAAATCCCTTAGTGACCACCTTCCCATCTTTACTAGACATCTTCTTTTACAAGTAACTCATAATTACATCAGCACCCACTACCCAAAAAATTGCAACCCAAAAGCCTTCTCAGTCTCCCTAAAATCAATTAATTGGAACCCTCTAAAAACATTACCCCTGGATAATGCTGTCGCACACTTCAGTATAACTTTCCTAAAACTGCTTGATAGTTTTGCCCCCATAAAAAACAAAAGAATAAGAAACAAAATCGCACCCTGGTTAACAAAAAACACACTAACTGCCATGCAACTTAGAGACAAAGCTTGGACACATTACCATAGAAACAAAACTCCCACCACTCTTAATGAATTCAAAACACTTCGCAATAGAGTTAAAAAGCTTATCACAGCAGATTGACAGAATTACTTCTCCTTACTCCAAAACAACCATAAAACCAATCCACAAAAATTCTGGAACGGTATCACTACCCTCCTAAAACCCGGCTCAACTGAAAACCCAAGCCCAGACCCAAATTCACTAGATATAGATCTGGCCACCCAATTCAACTCTTTTTTCATAGACTCTATTTCCAAACTAACCTCATCCTTCTCTAATAACCCTTCACCTCTTACTTCTGCATCCCCCCTCTTGTCACCCCCTTCACCTCCAGTCTCTAATTCCCTATCCTCTTAACTCCCACCATTCTCCATAAAACCCATTCCTACTTCTACCATAAAAAACTCCAGTAAAATTTAAAACCATGCACCAATGCCCCCAATAACATTCCCTCATCCTTCCTCAGCATAGCTGCTGAAGCCATTGCCTTCCACATCCACATCCTAATCAATCGCTCTATCCAAGAAGGTCTTGTACCCAAACTCTGGAAAAGCACTTTCATCATTCCCCTGCACAACGGAGGCAATAATAACAATATTACTAACTTTCGTCCCATCGCCATCCTCTCTCCTATATCAAAACTCCTAGAGAAATGTATCCATCTTCAACTCCTTCCCTATCTCTTAGACAATAACTTATTTACTTCCACCCAACACAGATTCAGACCCAGTCACAGCACCATGACTGCCCTCTTATCCTTCCTGGAAACTGTGAATAAAGCCAGGGATTTTGGCTCTACTGTATCTACCATCCTTCTTGACCTCTCTAAGGCCTTTGATACTATCTCTCACAACCTTCTCCTGACTAAACTATCTAACCTATCTCCTTCCTCTCTCAATTGGTTCACCAGCTATCTCTCCAACAGGCAACAAGCTTTCAAGTGGAAAAAAGCCATCTCCTCTTTCCTTAACACCCCCACTGGTGTCCCCCAGGGTTCCATTTTGGGTCCTCCCCTCTTCAATGTATTCATAAATTATTTATTCCACTCAATCCCTCACACTAACCTTATTCAATATGCAGATGATTCAACAATTATCTGTGCAGCCACATCCATCCCCACTCTCTTAAAACTGATGCAATACACCTTCTCTACCACAGAACAGTGGATGAAAGACAATCATCTAGCACTCAATGCATCAAAAACTAAACGTATGGTATTTACTCCCTCAAAAACCAACACCATTGATAGAAAACTATTCTCCATCACCAGCCAGAATAACACACCTCTTGAACTGGTATCTGAAACCAAACTACTAGGAGTCCAGATCAATGACCAGCTTAAATTCAATACCCACCTACAACTAAACATAAAAAAGCCCACCAAAACTTGGCATGCTCTACAGACACAACCGATACCTCACTACATCTACTAAGCTCACTCTCTCTACTACATTTCTCATCCCTTCTCTCCTTTATGGTGCCCCTCTCCTAACAAACCTACAATCATCTCTCAAAACAAAACTGTCCTCTTGTTATAATAAAATTGCCAAATTTGCCACTAGCCACAAATCATCAACTCATCACTGTGCATCTCTCCACAAACTAAACTGGCTAGAGCTTCCCAACTATCTCTCCTATACTCAGCTTACTTATGCACACAAACTCATTTTTCATCCCTCCCTCTGTCTCTCCCTCTGCTCTACCTTTAAAATGCACCAGCCACAAAGACTCCTAAGAATTAGCAACCAAAACCTAATAGAATTGTACAAATCCCTGCGCTCCCCAGGACAAAACCTCCTGTCCTTTGCCCTAGCACACCTACGGAACTCCCTCCCTCCCTCCATCCATACTTTCACCAATCTCCCTTCCTTTAAAAAAATCTCTTCACTCACATCTAACATCCACGTGGGAATGCTTCTGCTCCCACCCCTCATAGCCTATTCTCCACTTCCTACAGGCAATTATATCATATATTTCCAGATAGCAAATACTAAGCCAACTGTGAATAACCTCTTATAATTCTCAAATCCTACTATTCCATTTCAAGAAACTGCAAATATACTAAAGCAATGTTTTGTTTTTCTACAAAAATCTAACCTAAACATTTTATTGTACCTGCTTAAATCTTTGTTTTCTACAAAATGTAACCTAAAAATTGTATTGTAACTGTTTAATCTTTGTTTTGTCTTGAACCTACAAATGATTGAAATTGTAAACTGCTGTAATCTTTTTGTAACCTTTGTTTTGGAGTTTTTCTCCCCAGGACTCCATTGAAAATGGGTTCTTACTGGCCCAATGGACTATCCTGGTTAACCAACTGCAAATAAATAAATAAATAATAAATATGTTTGTATTACTGCATTCGTTAGTAGAACAAATAAGAATACGCTCAATGGGCATCCCTGTTTCACACATTTTGAATTTTTAATTTCATATCTAATTAAACATTTTCCACAACCTTCATTGAAAACATCTCATAACACTTCTTTAATAATTTTATTATTTTGCTCCCAACCCCCTTCTAATCTCCTCCTATATTACTTTATGACTAACTGAGTCAAATCCTTTTGCATTTCACTTATAATTCTTTAAAGTAAATTATTTGTTCTAATTCATATTTTTTCTTTCCAAATTTTTCCTTTTATTTCTGCATCCCCCTTTCACTTTTTTTCTTCTTATACATTGTTCTACATTTTTTCGCTGTCCATGTCATGTTTGCATTTTTCTACACCATTCCATCCATCTTAACCTACTTTGTTTTTACCCCCCTTTTCTAAAGAAGGAGAAACATTTTCCTTCTTTCCCTTTAAAAATATGTCTGTCTATAAACAGTGTCTTATTTGTTCATTATTTTTCATCATGCACATACAGTTTATTTTCTGTTGTTCTTACTCTTTTAGTTCTTTCATCTGTATCTCAAATCTGCCTAACAAAGTTCATATTGCTATATGATATGAAATATCTATTCTTTCTACTCTACCTGCCACTTTCTTCATGTCACTCGAAAGAGTGACATAATCTATCTCTATTCTTAAAATTTCCCTTTTGATCTTCCCCTCTCTACTTTTTCATACCTTGAGGTTTCCACATCAGATGACTTCTTCCATCACCTTTACATTTGGTGTTATTCGCGCTTAAAATTTCCCTTTTGATCTTCCCCTCTCTACTTTTTCATACCTTGAGGTTTCCACATCAGATGACTTCTTCCATCACCTTTACATTTGGTGTTATTCGCGCTTTTTAATTTCTAAACTTATTGCCTCACAGCAAGAGGTTCTCCCATTCAATTCTCGGCTGGAGTGCAGGGAGTGTCTTCTGTGTGGAGTCTGCATGTCCTCCCCGTGGTTGGGTGGGCGTTCGAAAGACATGCGTAAATGGGCGTGCCTTCGTTGAAGGTTGAATATCGAGCTGGCACCTCAGCATTCATGAAAATCGACTGTCAATCATTAGCAGACCGGAGTTCCGCTGTGGCGACCCCTTACTGGGAAAAGCTGAAAGACAACAACAACAGTTAAAATCCTCAATTATTGCCATGTTTGATATCTTTTAGTTCTTGAAATAGTTTTGTCTTCCTAATATGTTGTAATCACATATATTATTATTATTACCCTCACAAACTTTCCATTTTTTCTCTAGTCATATATCAACACCCTTCCTGGTATCACACGTGTTACATCTTCTCTTATTAAAACCCCTCATCCAGAACTTGTTTCATTACCTGCTGGTTATATAATCTTTTCTTCCATACAGCTTAATTTTTTATTGTTGTTTTTGCGTAACACATCTTGTGTCCAGTAAATATAATGAATCTGTCTTTTTCTTCTAGCATCAGACAATGACTGCTTCATATCTTATACTACATCTAAGTCATACCTTTCCATTTCCCCTATATGTATCTTTTTTCCTCCAATTCTTATTTTCTGTTTCTTTTTCTCACCCTCATTTTGATAGATTTAAACTCTATCTGCTCTTGCTCTTCATCTATTTCTAAGCCAGTTTCAACTTTTTCAGTTGCCTAATCATCATGCTTATGTTGTTTTTCTTCACCCTGAGTCATAGTTCTGTCACTTTCTTCCTCACTGATACAATCCATTTCTCTTTCTTCCAGAACATTGTTTTCTATATACATTCTTTCTTCTCTTTGACTTTCCTTTTTATGTATACTTTCTTTTTCCATTACTGACCTTTCAAATCAAAAATGGACTGTTATGGTTTCTATTTCATCAATAAACTTGTCTGCGACTGAAAAAAAGTTTATGTTTTTGAAAATAGTTTCAAAAGTTACTTCACAAAAGTTTTCTGACCCTAAAAGTATCAAAGCTGCTATGTCTCTTAATGTAAAATCTAATAACAACATAGTCCATAAGGCCATATTTCACAACAGTAGCACTGGTTTTGCTTCTTTTTCTTACCACCATTTTTTTTCCTGAAGCACCTGCTGTTCTGCTCTTGTCATATACCTGTCTTTAATTTGTATACTACTACTTGTTCCTTGAATTACATTTACACATTTGTTTTCTTTGCTTAATCTCTGAAATCCACAGCACCCAGGTGCAGGGAAAGATTCTTGGAATAAATTACGCTGTCAGCCAAACATACCATTTTGTTTTCAGTCTCTTTAATCTGCTTTTCTACTGCTTTACCAGCTTTATTATCTGACTGCTCCTGTAATACTCAATCCATCACAGCACTTCAACTTACCTTATCTCCTTCATCTGGTTCATCTCTGTTTACTGAATTCTTTAACACTTCTATAGTTGGACCGCTGTTCACTAGCTCCATAACTAGGACTTTATTTCTCTATGATTTTCTCTCTGAAAGTCGACCAGCATACTTGTTTATCTCTTGTTTTCATATTTCACTTCTAGCGTTCCTTGTCTTTATCTGTGTCTTTTTATCTCTCACTCGCATTCCTGCTAATTTTCCAGAATTAGCACTTTTTACAACTCTAATTCAGGTTTTCTGTACACTGTTGCTGTTTATGTATCGGCTATGTAGTTATATACTTAGTCCTCAAACTGAGTTAATATCTTTGTAACAAATGAAAAATATCTTTTTAACAAATGAAAATTAAAATAAATAAATAAAAGTACTTTTGGTCATATGCTATAGTGGGTGACACGGCAGCAACAGATTACATGTTTCAGAATTTAGTGAGGGCTTATGTATTACATGCCTCAAAGCATAGAAAAGAACTGTGTGTGCAGATAACTATGGGTTTTCTGGGAGCATATTCTGCACTCATATGTTTTTATAATATGTACACATTTACAACTCTCACAGATATTTGGGTTTATGTCATGCAGTAAAGGATCACCTGCTACACTCAGGTCACTGATTCTAACAGTCTTAATCAGAAAACAAATATTAAATCATTGAAGATCCTGCGGTCCCTAAAAAACTAAATTTGGTTTAACAAAGAAATTTATGGACTAACCATGTTTAAAATAAATGACCCCGTTATTAGAGTCCAGTATTTTTTTTTTTAATTTTATTTATTTATTTATTTATTTGTTTGTTGAGTTTTCTGGCAGTTTGTAAACTGTTTGATAAAAAGTACTAAGGAAAAAAAAACATTGCAGTTTCTCCTTAAAAAATACACTGTTAATACAAGCTAAATAAAAAAAATAAGTATTAAAGCTGAGCAATCATGAATTCTCTGCAGGGCCACACTCCATGAGACAATTGTGTAATTAGTTGGCAGTTTTCAATTTACTTGCTGAATCAGGCACTTTAAATTATTAGTACTCTACTGAATAATTTCTTAGATCCTTAGACTTTCTGTGTTTTTCATGATAAAAAGCAAAATGCCTGTCTCTGTCAATACAGAATATTTAAACAGAAAACTAGTTGTGGGAGGGCCCAAAGAATGGTGGAAATAGATTTTTTCCAACCAGTGGCTACCGTAAGGTTGAACTTTTAATCTTCAACAAAGAATGCCTATCCTTAACTCCCTCCTCTCCTCTATACTTTTGTTGGCCAATATTTCCTCAGGATCATAGGATGATAGGATTATAGGAGGTTACTAGGCTAATTGCCCTGGGGTCCTTACAAGCCTAGCCAAGAGTGTATCCCACAAGACAAACCTCAGTTAGCAGCTGTCACCCCTGTAAATGAGGGACACAGGTAGAACCCCTGGGACAAATTTGTGGTTTCCCATCCACTCATCAAGGTTGATCTTGAAGAGGGTCAGTGAGGTAGTCTATTTGACATGTATGGGAAGTCTACTCCAGAGACTGGGCAGCCTCTGGGAGACAAACCTGTCTCTCCAGCAGGTTTTGTTGATGTTGCATATTAGATTTAGGCCTGTTGAGTGAGTAATGTGTCAGGATTTAGACTGAAGGATATGGAGCATCTCTAATAGGGCAGGATCCAATATTGCCTTGTAAATGAGACACAGATCACCCCTGAGCAATCTGTATGATACCAAGTGGAGTGAGAATGATTTGAGCCTGTCTACATAGAACAGGTGTTGGAGGCCATGGATTCTCTTTGTGAGGTATTTCTGTGGCCTTTCCAGTTGGTGCAGTTGTTTGGAGAGGTACATGCCAAGTGCGGCATTATAGTCAGTTATTGATCTAATGTGAGATTAATACCCTCCTTTTTTCTGGAAACCTTTACTTATGAGATGAACCAAGTAAAAGGCTTTTCTGATCGCTGCCACTATGTGATGGTCAAATGTGAGATTGTTGTCAACCTGAGTACCCAGGTCTGTCACCACAGGTTGTGTGCTTAGAGCGGGTGACACTGGTGTTTTTGCAGAATAGTATGATAATACTTTTTTTTGTGTTTAACTTAAGGCCATGACTTTGGCACAAGTCATTTGTTGCTGTGAGACCCTCTTGCAGTATGTTAACATCATTTCAGGGAGTCAATGACAGCACCCAACTTACAGTCATTCAGAAACATGGTCAGCCACAGCCCTTTTGTCTTTGCCTGGATCTCTGAGAAGTAGATGCCAGTTATCCATTATGAATGTAAAATAAAATAAAACCAGAATAAGAGCATAAAAAATTCAACATCTGCTGTTATTTATTTATGAATTTATGTATGTATTTATTTATTTATTTAATTAATTTATTTATTTCAGCTATTTATGTGGAAAATATTATGCCCCCTAAAAATTTCATTTAGGGGATTGGAGTCCATTACAGGTTGGACCAAATGTGCCCTGACATAAATGGCCATGCCTTTTCAATCTGGTGTTGCATTTTATCAGATTTCTTTGGTGTATTATAGTGTAATAGTGTATAACTGGGCAATACTAACAAAAGAATTCTCTATAAGGCAGAACGTGTCATTTCCATGGTGCTTATTCATTTTGTGCAAATAGTGAAACAGAAAAATGTATTACTTCATTAGCCTGAAATAATGTTTGTCAACATCCCTTTCAAAGCACTTATTGAGAAACTGCAGCAACAATGTTTCTTCTTTGAAATGTCTAAACTGTACAGCATATCTAGTGCAAATTTCAAAACAAGCATTTTTTGTGAAGTTTACAGAAA